>NC_086453.1:17541348-17753848 GCF_028390025.1 Pseudophryne corroboree | reverse complement strand
TTGCCACTCCGTGTCTTAAATGGCATATTGGCAAGTTTACGCTTCCTATCAGATGCTTTTAATTTAGATTTTTGGGTCATTTTACTAAACTTTTGTAGTATACTTGACGACACAGAGGTAGAGCAGTGGACTACTGTACCGTACTGCTATATATATATACTGGTGGTCACAGCAACATTCTGCAGTGTCCCCTCCTACTATATACTGCGCACAACTAAAATGCAGCACAGGTATGGATGCATAGTATACTTGATGACAAAGAGGTAGGTAGAGCAGTGGACTACTGAACCATACTGCTATATATATACTGCAAAATTCTGCACTGTCCTCCTACTATATACTACAATGCAGCACAGATATGGAGCGTTTTTCAGGCAGAGAACGTAGATATTTGCAGCACACTGAGCACAGATATTTGCAGCACACTGAGGCCCTCATTCAATTTCCGAGTTGTTCGCTTTTAGCAGCATTGCACACGGTAAGCCGCCGCCTACTGGGAGTGAATCTTAGCTTATCAAAATTGCAACCGTCGGATTTGCAAAATTGCGATTAGACCTCTCTTAGCAGTTTCTGAGTAGCTCCAGACTTAGTCAGCATCTGCGATCAGTTCAGTGCTTGTCGTTCCTGGTTTGACGTCACAAACACACCCAGCGTTCGCCCAGACACTCCCCCGTTTCCCCAGCCACTCCCGCATTTTCCCCAGAAACGGCAGCGTTTTTTCACACACACCCATAAAACGGCCAGTTTCCGCCCAGAAACACCCACTTCCTGTCAATCACATTACGATCACCAGAACGAAGAAAAAAATGTGAGTAAAATACCTAACTGCATAGCAAATTTACTTGGCGCAGTCGCAGTGCGGACATTGCGCATGCGCAGTTAGCGGAAAATCGCTGCGTTGCGAAGAAAAATACTGAGCGAACAACCCGGAATGACCACCTGAGCACAGATATTTGCAGCACACTGAGCACAGATATTTGCAGCACACTGAGAACAGATATTTGCAGCACACTGAGCACAGATATTTTTGCAGCACACTGAGCACAGATATTTGCAGCACACTGAGAACAGATATTTGCAGCACACTGAGCACAGATATTTGCAGCACACTGAGAACAGATATTTGCAGCACACTGAGCACAGATATTTGCAGCACACTGAGCACAGATATTTGCAGCACACTCAGCACAGAAACTGAGAGAACGCTGCACGTCCTCTCGCTATCATCTCCAAAGCACGAGTGAAAATGGCGGCGACGCGCGGCTCCTTATATAGAATACGAATCTCGCAAGAATCCGACAGCGGGATGATGACGTTCGGGCGCGCTCAGGTTAACCGTGCAAGGCGGGAATATCCGAGTCTGCCTCGGATCCCGAGGAACGGAAGCCGTTCATCACTAATCTTGTGTATGTTGTTTCTGTGTTATGCAATGCGTTGTGAGTAGACGTGCGCAGGCAGTGCACATTGGGCCTAATTCAGACTGGATTGCGCAGTCTGAAGCCCTTTGAGGAGTGTCCACGCACAGCAGGCACACTGCACGTGCGCACCCCGTGAGCCCAGTGAGATTCTAACAGCATCTCAGGGCTGCGATCACCTCTGCCTCATTGACAGGCAGAGGCGGTTGCGGGGCGGGAGGGGACGGGCCAACTGTGTTAGAATGCTGTTGGCGGGGCACGCTCCAGACAATGCAGGCATTACGGGGGCGGACTGTGATGGCTGTATGACATCACTAGCAGCCACTGCTTCCCGGAACGCGGCAGGTAGCCGCCTGCCAGCGCGCAAGAGCTGCGCTGGCAGGGAGCTACTCAGCGGGTGCAAAAGCATTGCCGCTGTGCGATGCTTTTGCACCCTTGCTGGGGGGGGTAGAGCCATACATGCTGGGCGGACTAGCCCTGTGCTGGGCGTTCCCCCTCCCCCCCCCCCCCCCGCATGTCTGAGAATATGAACATATATGTGCTAAATTTATATACGATCAGCTCTGAATCACCCCCATTATAAAGTGGTGGCTCTCAGTCTGTCTGTTGTTTGAGGGTAGAGGGAGGAGCGGGTGAGGAGGATGCTACAGTGAGGGCAAATGGTTTGTTGTTTTTATTGGGGCATGTTGGAACCTCCCTGCCATAGTGATTCCTGACATAGTGGTACGTCTGAGGGGTTGTTGGTCATTAGTGGCAGTCTGTGGACGGTCACCAGGGGAAGGGAGTAGCGTACTGTATTTCTCATTAAATTTGCAAAAATCCGCTCACGGCATACCAGAGATGCCGCGACAGGAATTAGTGTTACACACATACAGAGTCGCAGATGAAGAACCATGAAAGGTGGCGTGATAGGAAAAGCCGTGCCGCTTGTATCAGAACCCTTGTCACGCAGATTCAGACTCAGTAGCGCACAGGTGTACAAATGCGGCTACCCCAGTGGTCGCTGTACGCTGGCAATACAGTTCTGTGGCTTCTAGCTGTTTTTATTATGCAAATAAGGTGCACATTTTGCGCAAAGAAAGATGCTCGTTGCGGTCGAGTAGCACGGAAGCTGGCACGCTGAGTTGGGCTATTTGGTGTGACTGTAGACACAGTGTAAAAAAGACGCATCTGTATTGTGGATTAGCATAAAATTTATATTATTTAGGACTTTGAAACCACTTTTTTTTACCTTTCTCCAGTATGTCGCTTCAATCTGGAGCTGTAATTTTGTGAATAGCTGTGCCACTGATTTGCCCAGATAAAGAGACAGCAGGTGAATCGTAACAGGTTAGCAGGTTAACGTTCTCCCGCTTTCTCTATATTTTATCTATCATTTCTCTATTGTGTCCTAGAAAAAGATAGACAGAATCTGATTGGTTGCTAAGGGCAACATCGCCACTTTTCATTTTTAGAAGCTTTAGTAGTACCCCTTTTCCACTATCTAGCACGGGTCGCAGCCAGGAGCCTGACACGGCTGCGACCCGCGCTAAAACCCTCTTCTATACTGCACTCACCAATTCGGCATATTGCCGGGTTGGTGACGCTGCTGGTGACGTGGCAGGGACGGCGCTGGGAGATCATGTGATCTCCCAGCGCCGCCCTTCCATAGACTGTGAACGGGAGCCGCGTTGCATCGTCACGGCTTCCGTTTACACTGCACAGCTTACCGGGTTGATCTTGTGTACACTGCACAGCTTACCAGGTAGGATTCTCGGATCACTTGATCCGGGAATTTGCAGGCGGGACCGTTTCCACAAGAAAAAAACACGGGTAAATGCGCGCCCCCGCGCATTTACCCATGTGTTTAGAGCTAGTGGAAAAGGGGCATAAATAAACCCTTAGATCTTTTTGTGGAGTGGCCCAGTAATGCACAGTCATCGTCTTATTGGGTAGGTAAGGAAAACAAATCTCATGCTCGGAACTGAAACAATGAGACAATGAATGTTTTGGAGAAGTCGTGTAGATACACCCTGGACAAACACCCCCACCCCCTGCAGAAACTAATCAGAGCAGAACCCGGGCGTTATCCATGGGCTGTGTGCGTTGTGACAGTCAGGCCGCCATGTTTATATACACGAGGCTGTGCCTGGTCGCAGCTGCTCTGTCTGTGTCTGGCTCTTAATGCCGTGCTGACGTTCCTCCATGCTTTCCACAGTCTTTGATGCTTCCCGGTCAGGGCTGATAATTGGTCTCTTGCCGTTCAGTCTTATTTGCCTTCTCCTTAATTGCTGTGTACATGGTTTCCTGCCGCCGCATCTCTGTCTTAATCTCTCAGTGCCCACCGCTTATAAGTGCTCTCTAAATATGCAGGGCCCGGATGGCAACTGCGCCCAGGGAGGGGTAGCTGGAGTTATGTGACGCGAGCAGCCGCAGTCATCTGTGGGACGTAATCAGAGGTTAAAGCGAGGGCCCACGTTCTGCTTGTCCACAGAACCCCCCCCATACACACACACACGCACACACGCACAGTATCATCAGATTGCCTCTAATTACAGCTAAATTGTAGTTATGGGCCCTCATTCAGAGTTGATCATTCGCTAGCGGTTTTTGCATTGCTGCGATCAGGCCAGAACCGCGCATGCGTATGCACTGCATTGCGCAGGCGCGTCGCACGGGTACAAAGCAGATCACTGCCCAACGATGGATTGTACGAAGAATCTGTTCGCACGGGCGTTCGCAAGGAGATTTACAGAAAGAGGGCGTTTGTGGGTGGCAACTGACCGTTTTCCAGGGAGTGGTTGGAAAAACGCAGGCGTGTCCAGGCGTTTGCAGGAAGGGGTCCTGACCAGTAGCGGATCTTGCCACGGGCAAGCAGGACTTTTGCTCGGGGCGCCGCCTTCCGGAGGGCGCCGGCGCCATCCGGAGGGAGCCACACCACGGCAAGATCCGCTGCTGCTGTGCCCCCCGCTGCCGCTGTGAAGGGAAACTAGACGCTACGCGTCTAGTTTCCCTTCGTGGAGAGGACCTTTGCTGTGCGGTGCGCGATGACGTCATCGCGCACCGCACATCATCTCAGCGGCGCTACTACTGTACTGGGGGCATAACTGACCACGCCCCCTGTATGAAGCCACGCCCCCTATGGCCGCCCGGGGCGCAAAAAGACCCTGTGCCGGCCCTGTTCCTGACGTCAATTCCGGTCCCGGACAGGCTGATGTGATCGCAGCGGCTGAGTAAGTCCTGGGCTGCGCAGAGACTGCACAAAATTTGTTCGCACGGCTCTGCTACACATGCGATTGCACTTAAAAATCTTGGTTGCCCTATCCCAGACATGGCCGGGAATGGCAAATTGGGTATTTTTAAAATGTTTAATTTCCTCAAATTCCTGACAGATTGCATAGTTGATGGCCACCAATCCAATCGATGGATAAGCAGTGCCGGACGGATCGGGGAATCGGCTTCCTAATGTAAAGGAGAATGTGGGAGGAGAAGGTTAGTGTTAGGCGGTGGGAGGGGAGGTTTACGGTTAGACGTTGGGAAGGGAGGGTTACGGTTATGCACTGGGTGGAAGGTTAGGGCGAGGGGTTAGGATTAGTAATTCTCACCACTGGAATCCATGCAGGATTCGCCAGAAGTCATCAGAATGTTACCACAAACCCAGAAATGTTATAGCAGGAACCGCCATACTCACCATACCAGGTAAATCACTACTAGACTGCCACAGATGTTTTGTCAACATTCTAATCATGACCGTGTTGATATTCGCATGCTCACAACTGCTGATGTCTGGATTTCAAATTGAATTCTAGTTTCCATTCATGTAAACAGACACCTGAATGTCATAGCAATAGATCTTAGCTAGCGTTTGCCCACAGCTTCGCTTGCGTGGATGTATGTCATTGCTCAGCGGAGTTTACAAAGACAGTAGTGCCGAACCATTGCTACTTAACCTAACACAGAAAGGTAGCAAGTAATATGACCAGCGACTCTGTGATATATATCAGCTTGCATCATGTGTAACCATAGTGTGTAGTATTGTCATGGTGCGCCATCCACTAGGTTGCTGTATAAACTGAAACTTCATGTGTCAAGATAACCTGCCTGATTAGTGATTGATATATAGTCAGATTTTCATGTGAAATAGATCTTTCATATCTATGGGTGGTATTCATGTGACCGCCGGTCAGCTGACCGACAGTCACATGACCTCCTCCACCAGCCCGACGGGTCACTGTCCCGATGGTCGGCATGCCGACCAACAGGGACTATTTCCACTCGTGGGTGTCCACAACACCCATAGAGTGGGAATAGAACCCGTCGCGAGCGCAGGTCGCCACCGAGCCCGCAAGGGGCTTGCTGCACTCGCCCCTCCCTGCCGGGATCCCGGCGTCGGTAAGCTGTCGGGATCCCGGCGTCGGTAAGCTGACCGGCGGTTAGGAGACTGACGGTCAGCCGTACTACACCCCATATCTATATATACTGTATCTATGTATTTATATATACTGTATATGCATACATAAATAACTCTTTGCGTTCAGGGTGTGAAATATATGTGTATATATTGTACATATATACATTTATATACATATACATAGTCATTTTGGCTTGAGGAGCCTGCACACTAAACACGCCTTTTTTGCTCCTTTCCCTGAAGTCACATCGAGATCATACATACCTCAGTTTCCTTCTAGGTCACTAAGCTATACAATAGTGAAAATACCATCCAAATTCATCCAGTAGTTTTTGTGTGTTGCCGGAACAAACAGACAGAGAGACAAAAATTTGGAAAATGTTTTTTCATCTCCGTAATTCATACAAAAATTGCTACAGTATGTACAAACAACCTTTACAGTTTTATTATGTGTGTAGATGTATCATATCAAGATTTTGAAACATCACTGGACATTTTACATCACATGGAGTAATAACAGGATAACAATATGAGTGCAAGAAATGGGTAATAATAATAATAATAATAATAATTTTATTTATATAGCGCTCTTTCTCCAACAGGACTCAAGGCGCTTTACAGACATCAAAAACAATGCACATGATACAGAGGATTTAAGTAATACAGCATAAAAGAAAACCTTAAGCACACAGAAAGCATAATGCAGGATTGGTGGAGGCATTTTGGGTAATAACTTCCAAGGGTTGTGTATTCCACCCTCACAAGGTACCAGGTGCGGCAGCCATCTTGGGCGCTCAGCGTAGGATTACCCAGGGTGGAATAGTCTACCCCTAGAAGAGATGACACAAAATGGGGGTGATTTCAGAGTCCTACAGTTTAGAGTAGGGTTCCAACAAAACCACAAGGTCCATGTATTTTTCATCCCATCCACAAGTGTACCATATGGGGCAGCCATGTTTGGCGCACTTTGAAGGTTACACTGTGGGAGGTGAGCCATACAAGGGCCAAGTTCATATATGGGAAAACCGATGCTTATGTAGTAGTATGATGTACCCTGCATGTAGGGCGCAATGGTAGGGTGTGCAATCAGTGGAGGTAAACATTGCAGGAAAACACATGGTGGGGTGGAAGCGAGCTATTAAAGGGAAAAAAAAACACCACACAATAGCAGGTAACTAGTGGCAGAAGTAAAATTGGGATAACATTATTTTGGTAAGATCATAGTATGGGTGGGTAGGAGAATGTGGGAGGCATACTCAGAAGCAATGGGGATGTCCCTGCTGATCCTGGTCCTGTCCTGGGTACAGTGTATACTATTGGTGGCAGTGACTTACAAGTATTTATTGTAATGTTTTGTTTCATTTATTTTCAGTTTATATATTTCTGTTTTATAATAATGATTTTATTTAATGTTAGAATGTATTTTTTCTGTTTTACTAAACATTTTTTATTTTTCATTTGCACAAAGGGGGTCATTCCGAGTTGATCGCTAGCTGCCGTTGTTCGCAGCGCATCGATCAGGCTAAAAATTGGCATTTCTGCGCATGCATATGCACCGCAATGCGCACGCGCGACGTACGGGTACCTTTGTGGTTTTGCACAGGTTCTAGTGACGTTTTCATTCGCACTGGCGGCCGCAAGAAGATTGACAGGAAAGGAGCGTTTCTGGGTGTCAACTGACCGTTTTCAGGGAGTGCTTAGAAAAACGCAGGCGTGCCAGGGAAAACGCAGACGTGGTTGGGTGAACGCTGGGCGGGTGTGTGATGTCAAAAGCCAAACCTCCAACGTTAGAATCAACGCACACGAAGAGTAACTACAGGGCTGGTCTTGTTTTGCACAAAATGTTTTTGCAGGCGCTCTGCTGCACAGGCGTTCGCACTTCTGCAAAGCGAAAATACCCTCCCCGGTGGGCGGCGACAATGCGTTTGCACGGCTGCTAAAAACTGCTAGCGAGCGATCAACTCGGAATGACCACCAAAACCTTTTATTGCAATACGTTGTTTTAGCTGAAGGTGTCACTGTTGTTACCGCAGTTCATCGTGAGGGAGTTTAATCTGAGATAAATGTGTTCCACATACGGCAATACAGCAAGAGGAGGAAACTCAGTTCTTATACTGGACATTTATTTCTACAGCACCAACATATTCTGTGGCACTCCAGTCTTACAAAATGTTGGCAGCCCTGGTGCCGCAGCTAGGCGATCGGTATGTGATCCCGCCGCACGGAATGCCGAATGTCACTATACCGACATTGGTGGCAGGGGGTGACCACAACGAAGCACCTTGCGGGCTCACTGCCTCGCTACGCTGTGGGCTTGGTGGCGAGCTTTGCTTGCCACAGGTTCTATTCTCCCTATGTGGGTGTCATGGACACCCACAGAGGGCGAATCACCTACCTCGCCAGTATTCTGGTGGCGGTATAGTACCCCTGTCAGGATCCTGGCGTCAATATTGAGACAGCCAGAATCACGTAGGGCGGTACGTTAACCGCATACCGCAGCTAGGGATGGGCAAGCAGTGCCACCACCCTGGGCACAATACCTAGGTGATGTCACCACCGCTGCCCTGTGGCACATGTATTTTCCATGGAATGGCACCCTGCAGCCTAGAAAGCCACCGTGTGAGGTTTCCTTAGGATGCTTGAGGCTCTCAGCTTCTTCTTGGTCCCGGAGACAAGTCGCCAAAGATCAGCAATATCGGCCTGGAATCAAGGGGTTGTTTGAGAGGGGGGTCCACACCGCACATCCTGCACTTATGTATTATACTAACCTCTCCTGAGTCCAGTGGCAGCAGTGGCAACGGTGCTACAGAAAAGTGATATGTGTGGTGCCCTGGGGTGGTGAGGTGTGATGGGTGCGTATGACTTGGTCAGCTTCTCACCTGAGACACTCTCTCACTGTACCACACCCTAGCAGAGAGGTAAGGACAGCACCCAGACCAGACACAAGGATATATGATCTGCGTGGTAAGTAAAAGAATTGTGGTATTTATTCTGCAATCAGGATGTCACACCCACATAGCACTCATCACACCCATGTAGCACTGGTCACACCCATATTTCACTGGCCACACCCACGTAGCACTGGTCACACCCACATAGCACTCATCACACCCATGTAGCACTGGTCACACCCACGTAGCACTAGTCACAGCCACGTAGCACTGATCACACCCATGTAGCACTGGTCACACCCATGTTTCACTGGTCACACATACATGACACTGGCCACACTCACATAGCACTGGTCACACCCATGTAGCACTGGTCACACCCATGTAGCACTGGTCACACCCACGTTTCACTGGTCACACCCACGTAGCACTGGTCACACCCACGCAGCACTGATCACACCCATGTTTCACTAGTCACACATACATGACACTGGCCACACCCACATAGCACTGGTCACACCCATGTATCACTGGTCACACCCACATAGCACTGGTCACACCCATGTAGCACTGGTCACACCCATGTAGCACTGGTCACACCCATGTATCACTGGTCACATCTACATTACACTGACCACACCCACATATCACTAGTCACACCTACATATCACTGTACCAGTATGATATTGGACACACCCGCATAGTACTAGTCACACCCATGTATTACTGGTCACACCCACATAGCACTGACTACACCCATGTAGCACTAGTCACACGTATCACTAGTCACACCCACATTGCACTGGCCACACCCACATAGCACTGGTCACACAGCTCTTCCACTGCTGAAAATAATGATCATTTTCAGACCCAGGCCCATGTGCCCATTAATCTTGGCCTAGCGGTGTGGTCACATAGCATTAATCTTGGCCTAGCGGTGTGGTCACATAGATGCTTACAACTGCGCATGTGGCCGGATACACATTTTTCTAATGCATGCTGTGTGAGTGAAATTGCGGCCAGCTTGCCTTTTAATTCTGCATCGGCCATGTAACGTGATGTGAACCAACCACAGTGGATGTTTCACTGGTCCCCTTACCGCTAGTCTATGAGACTAGTGGCAGTGGGAGGAAAATTCAGTAGATGATTTATCTCAGGCTCCCTCTGTTATCCTGACAATACGGGAAAGCACAGGAAGCGCAGGAAACACACGATAGTACCCCGTATATTATTTCAGTCAGAAGATAACGTTTGTGAGTTTTCTCGTCGGTTAGGAGGAGAGAGAAGGAGGATACGGAACCCCGAGAGCTTATTTCTGTCTGTATATAGAGTGTTTACACTTATCGCCCTTTACTTAAAGAAAGAGTAAAAAATTGAATTAAAAAACAAGAGAAAATAAACCTTTCTAAAAATAGCCTTATCTTCCGTTACGGGGGAGGCCGATCCCACCGGCTGCTGGGCAATTTGCCGCAAGTAGCAAAATATTTATAGTGCTTGTGATAACACGGTCTATAAATAGATCGTTGTGACAGTAGGTGAGCCGTCATCTTCTCGCATGTTCCACCGCAGCCACTGGCCTAATGCCGACATGGTTGACAAGCCGATTGTCAACATTTTCACAATTTCCAATGCACTTTTTATCTAACGCTAACTGTAATTACAGCCTAGCTGCAGTCTAATGGGGACCATACCTATGCAATGGATTGCCCCAATTCCCTGCTCTGCCGACATCAGGGAAATTCAACATGTTGGCATTCCTCGATTTGCTACTTCCGCCCCAAAAAATGAGGCGGGATGTAATGGCGTCTGAGATCACCGGAGGTGCGGTGTGCCGGCCAATCTAAAGGTGGGTACACACTGGCCGATATATCGGCCGTTCTATTGAACGGCCGATATATCGCGGGTCCGTCGGCCAATGTGTACGGGCGATATGTCTGTGAACTCCGTCGTTCACAGACATATCGCGTCGGCCCCGCAGCACAGCCGACGGCCAATATATCTAACGATATATTGGCGCATCGCTGTGTGTGTACGGGCGACCAGCCAGCCGCCCGTACATATGTTGCGGCAGCCGGCGGTGATTGATAGCTGAACTGGGCGGGTGTGTGTACACGCCCGCCCAGTTCATGACGTCAGTCCCTGACGGATCGGGCAGTGTGTATGCTCAACACATTGCCCGATCCGTCCATAGATATATCTGCAGATCAGTTAATCTGCAGACATATATATCAGTGTGTACCCACCTTTAGACATTTTTTTAAAGTGGCAATCACTAACAGGGAAGAACCATGGCTTGCAAGTGATTGCCCCTTTAAAAAAGTCAGAGACTAGCCGGCACCCCGCACCTCCGGTGATCGCAGACGCCATTACATTTCGCCGATGATAGGAGAAACTCAGGGATTTTTAACATGTTGGATTTCCCTTATTCCCTAAAGGATTGGCAATCACCGGAGGTTTTGATCGGTAGACTGGATTGGTGTGGAGGAATCACGGCCCTATGACCCCCATAAACCTAGCCCCAAACCTAATTGCACCCTAACTCTATTCACAACCAGGGGTGGACCTACAATGAAACTAATGAAGCTTAAGCTTCGGGGCCCCTAATACGGGAGGGGCCCATTTTCACCTCTTGTATTTATGTACTGTATGGTTATAGAGCGTCGCCAATAACACCATGACAACCAGGCTTCCTGTACTGCATAGCTGACATTGGCTGCTCATCGCTGAGTGGTGTGTACTGTCAGGTGTTAATTGAAGGGGGGGGGGGGGAGATTCTGTGAGGTGATTATTGAAGGGGGGAAGCCTAACCATAATCGGCATCCCGCATCCTACCCATGATCTATCCCTAATTGAGCCTATCCCTAATCTAACCCTAATCCTTAAATCAGGTGTCGACACTCTTCACAATTGTTGACATTCTAAATTTGGCATTGAGGCCATGTTTACATCCTGGTGTCGTTATTATAAACGGTATACCTTGTGTTTAGGGATTCCAGTCCCAAAATTATTTACAAATCCGGGGATTTCGGTATTCATTGCAGGATTGGAATTAAGAAAAACAATGGGGGAAAAAACCGGTGCACAACAGAAAACTCTACACCGGAAATTGGAATTTTGCTGACTAATCTGATGATGTAATGCAAACTGCGATATACTGTACCAAAAAAATGTGAGTCATTTTTAATTTGCTGAATTACATTTAGACTCTAAGTTAAGTAGCTATGTATGGGGGTGGAGTGTGGCAGGGCCCTAGGAAAGGTGCTGGTTTAGGGCCTATTTGAGACCTGATTGCTATTGTGCGAAATCGCAAGTTGACTGATTATCGAATGACTGCGCATGCGTACGGATCGTAATACGCAGGCGCGAGGCCAAACTGCAAAAAAATTGTGCGTCTTTTTTGATCGCTAGGCGAACGCAGGCTGACTGACAGGAAGAGGACGTTTGGGGGCGGTAACTGCCCGTTTTCTGGGAGTGTCAGGAAAAACGCGTTTTCATGGCGGGTGTGTGATGTCAGCTCCGGCCCCGATCAGCCTGATTGTATCGCACTGTAGGAGTAAGTCCTGGGCTACGCACAGACTGGAAAAATCATTCAATGTAAGTGCGTTATGAACAGATTTGCAGCTGACCGGCGTTTGCATAACTTTTCGCACGGCGCAGGCACACTTGCACAGGATGGAATTTCACTCTGTCTGGGCCGTGACTATCCGATTGCAGACCTCTACAAATTAACAGAGGAGCCATCAGGTCTGAATTAGGCCCTTAGTCCCCTCCCCTAAAGTTTAGGGCAGTCCGGGCCCCTCAGTGCTCCCTGGGTCCTAGGCAGAAGCCTAGATTACTAAATGGATGGTCCCACCAAGTTCTCAGTTGTGCAGGAAGGTGAATAACTGCACAGCCAATCACAAGCAGTGTTACAATACCCCACAGCATGGAGACCTGCTTATGATTATTAATTAGCGTTATATATTAATGACACAGATCTCATTCATTTCCATCTTTCTATAAATGATCTGCTTATTCCATATTTTAGCATTCCTACATATTCACTTTAATCCATTCAATTTATTTGCATTGATTTAAAAAATCTCCCAAATTAAATTAGGATAGATTATTATATGGCCTGTAATTCCAACGCTTGCAACTCAATGTACAGGTTGAGTATCCCTTATCCAAAATCCCCCATTTTTGGATCCCCTGATATAATGACATATATATTATATATTATGTGTGTGTATATATAGATATATTATATAGATATATAATATACATATGTATGTGTCATTATCTCAGTAGGGGAATAATAAATGTGTTATTTTGAATCTTGGATAAGGGATACTCAACCTGTATTCTGTCCTGCAAAACATTCTGTCCCGTAAAACATGGTATTTACATACTGCAGATTGTTCCCATGTATCATGTCCCTGTGATATCCAGCTGTGCACAAATGTGGCGGTTCCCTGTCTCCCAGATGGCTCTGACAATGAGTTTATTAATGTTTAGGGCTCAGCGGGGGCTTTTCCTGGACCTGGGAGCATCTCATTGTTCTTTTATTAAATAGGGCTCTAAATAACTTGATGCTAAAAATAACGGCCCATTATTCTGCGAGACCTCAAGAGCGGTGCCAGATTCTAACCTCTAGCCTAGTGCTAAGTATCCCGACTGGTTTTCCAGCTGCTGCTTTTACTGGTGGGATTCATAATATGGTGTTTACTATTTTATTCTGAATTATTTTAGTCTCCGAGGTGCAGCACTGGGACAGATTATACCGTGTTCTAGCCGAGGATTCCGCAATTGGTCATAATAAATAGAAGTGTAATCCTTCTCGCATTAAAGTGATCCCTGCTTTTGCCGATATTATAAATATAATAGCTGGGTGCGCAGTGGATATTTAAGGTCTCCCTCTGACGGGAGTAATCTGGTTCATGCCAACTTTGTAGCTTTACAGTGGGTGCTAGTCCAGCGCGTCTGATGCTGACACGGGGTGATTCAGACCTGTTCGCTAGGCTGCGTTTTTGTACAGCGAGCGATCAGGTCTAAACTGCGCATGCGTATATGCACCGCAATGCCGCTCAGCGATGGGTTTTTGCGAAGGATCCATTCGCACGAGCGTTCGCAAGGAGATTGACAGGAAGAAGGCGTTTGTGGGTGGCAACTGACCGTTTCCTAGGAGTGTTTTGAAAAACGCAGGCGTGTCCAGGCGTTTGCAGGGAGGGTTCCTGACGTCAATTCCGGCCTCGAACAGGCTGAAGTGATCGCAGCGGCTGAGTAAGTCCTGGGCTGCGCAGACACTGCGCAAGATCTGTTTGTACAGCTCTGCTACACATGCGATCGCACACCTGAACAGCTAAAATAGTAAAATACACTCGATTATCTGATTGCAGGGCTGCAAAAATCGCCTGCTAGCGATCAGGTCGGAATCAGGCCCACAGAGCGAATGCCACCCCAGTTTGCATAGCTTGTCTTCCCGGGATTTCAGAAAGAGATCGCATGTACAGTTTGCCTGTAGAAAAACATATGACTGAAGAAGTGGAAAGGGAGTGGGAAGGAACGTTCTCAACTATGCAATGTTCACGAAGGATATTTTAACGGATTGGACATGGGATACAGACAGTCAGGATGCCGGCAGTCAGTATGCCGACACATGAAATCCAGAAAAGGGTGCTGATGCAAAGTAACCCTAATCCTAACTCTCCCCCTAACCCTGTCCCCTCAGCCTAACCCTAACCCTCCCTCCCCACAGCCCAACCCTACCCCTCCCTCCATGCAGCCTAACCCTAACCTTCCCTCCCCGCAGCCTAACCCTACCCCTCCCTCCTTGCAGCCTAACCCTAACCCACCCTCCCCACAGCCTAACCCTAACCCACCCTCCCCACAGCCTAACCCTAAACCTCCTTCCTCGCAACCTAACTATAACCCTTCCTCCTCGCAGCCTAACCCTAACCCTCCCTCCTCGCAGCCTAACCCTCCCTCCTCGCAGCCTAACCCTCCCTCCTCGTAGCCTAACCCTCCCTCCCCACAGCCTAACCCTTACCCTCCCTCCCCACAGCCTAACCCTAAACCTCCCTCCTCATAACCTAACCATAACTCTCCCTTCCTGCAGCCTAACCCTCCCTTCCCGCAGCCTAACCCTAACCCTCCCTCCTCGCAGCCTAACCCTAACCCTCCCTCCCCACAGCCTAGCCCTAACCTTCCCTCCCCGCAGCCTAACCCTTCTTCCCCGCAGCTTAACCCTAACCTCCACTCCCTGCAGCCTAACCTTCCCTCCCTACAGCCTAACCCTAACCCACCCTCCTCGCAGACTAACCCTAACCATCCCTCCCCACAGCCTAACCCTCCCTCCTCGCAGCCTAAACCTAACCTCTCCCTCCAGCCTTACCCTAACCTCTCCCCCCAGCCTAACCCTCCCTCCCCACAACCTTACCCTAACCTCCCCACGCCTAACCCTCCCTCCCCACAGCCTTACCCTAACCACCCCCCGCCTAGCTTTCCCTCCCCACAGCCTAACCCTAACCTCTCCCCCCCAGTCTAACCCTAACCCTCTCTACCCGCAGCCTAACCTTAACACTCCCTCCTCACAGCCTTACCCTAACCTCCCCCCAACTAACCCTCCCTCCTCACAGCTTTACCCTAACCTCCCCCTGCCTAACCCTCCCTCCTCACAGCCTTACCCTAACCTCCCCCCAACTAACCCTCCCTCCTCACAGCCTTAGCCTAACCTCCCCCCACCTAACCCTCCCTCCTCACAGCCTTACCCTAACCTCCCCCCACCTAACCCTCCCTCCCCACAGCCTAACCCTAACCCTCCCTCCTTGCAGCCTAACCCTAACCCTCCCTCCCCACAGCCTAACCATCCCTCCCCGTAGCCTTACCCTAACCTCCTCCCAAGCCTAACCCTCCCTATGTGGTCGTGAGTGTTAATGCGTAAATTATTGTGCGCTGACCTCACGCTCACATATGTATGTATTTTTTATTTATGTATTAATGTATTTATGTGCCAATGGTAGGATATGTTGTTGTTTTTAATTAATTTTTTAAAACTGTTTACTTGGTTTCACTATGTCACGCTGCCGCAAAAAATTATATATTTGCATAAGTGCCCAAAATTATAATGGACCAGATCTAGTACTCTTGAACAACTGTGGAGAGTATAATAAAAACTCAGTGAAACCCTCCTTTGAATGGAAATGTAATATTGGAAGAATAAGATCCTGCTAGAGGGAGCGGTCATGTGATACATTGGAGGCAGAGAGTGCAGTAAAACGTGTGCGTTGCGCTCCAACTCAAAACGAGGTGTGAATGGCAACAGAGTGCGCACGCGGGATGGGTCCGCTATTTAAACAGAGGCACGGGGACACAGTGATATCGTCTCTGAGGAAGCCGCAGAGTTGCTAAGAGGTGGAGAAACGCGTAAGACGTCTACAGTGTGTCTGGTACCGGCAATTTGGACTCTGTAACAGCCTCATCAAAGCCCCAATTGGGATACTCCGGATATGGCACCTTTAATGTGCTGAAGGCACCAGGAGCCGGGAGGCAGTTTCCATGCATTGTTGGAAGTAGGGCTTACTGTGCAGGTGATATTAACATCTACTATGCTCATGTGCTGTAGAAACTACTAATTGCAAGGCTTGTGCTTATTAATCCACTAACAAAACTGACATCCGGCTGGATCAATTTGGTGGTTATCATCTGGGCACTAAAATGCTAGCATAACAGCCCATCTGAATTGCACGGAGTTCAAATATGTGGGACTAATGAACTAATGACATATTTATAATTGCACAAATTATTGCATCAAAGCTTAATTGAAAAATATATGTGCGTTTGCATAAGTTCTTTTGTGCAGCTAATTTGCATCTTGTCACTAACCGACACGCTTCTAACAGTTTTAATTCATTTTTAATTTATATAGTGTGTTGTTAATGGTAATAAAATATTTTAGACATACCTATGAGCGCTGTTTTTTTGTTTTTGGATTGTGTTTTGCTAAGGGCTGAGTAACCCCTTCAACAGCTGCTGGATATGTATGTGTAAATAATATAATATATTATCCATTGGCCTATTAATTAATAGCCCACTCTGCTGGAGGCGCCAAATTTTTTTCTCCGTAACTCTCCCTCCCCACAGCCCAACCCTAACCCCCCCTCCTCACAGCCTAACCCTAACCTTCCCTCCCCGCAGCCTAACTCTAACCCGTCTTCCTCCAACTAACCCTCCCTCCTCACAGCCTTACCCTAACCTACCCCCGCCTAACCCTCCCTCCTCACAGCCTTATCCTAACCTCCCCCTGCCTAACTCTCCCTCCTCACAGCCTTACCCTAACCTCACCCCCCAACCTAACCCTCCCTCCTCACAGCCTAACCCTAACCTTCCCTCCTCGCAGCCTAACCCAAACCCTCCCTCCTCGCAGCCTAACCCTAACCCTCCCTCATCGCAGTCTAACCCTAACCCTCCATCCCCACAGCCTAACCCTAACCCTCCCTCCCAGCCTAACCCTCCCTCCCTGCAGCCTATCCCACCCTCCCCGCAGCCTAACCCTCCCTCCCCGCAGCCTAACCCTAACCCTCCCTCCTCGCAGCCTAACCCTAACCCTCCCTCCTCGCAGCCTAACCCTCCCTCCCCACAGCCTTACCCTAACCTCCCCATGCCTAACCCTCCCTCCCCACAGCCTCACCCTAACCTCCCCCCGCCTAGCCTTCCCTCCCCACAGCCTAACCCTAACCTCTCCCCCCCAGTCTAACCCTAACCCTCCCTACCCGTAGCCTATCCCCATCACTCCCTCCCCGCAGCCTCACCCTAACCTCCCCAGCCTTACCCTCCCTCCTCACAGCCTTACCCATACCTCCCCCCGCATAACCCTCCCTCCTCACAGCCTTACCCTAACCTCCCCCCAACTAACCCTCCCTCCTCACATCCTTACCCTAACCTCCCCCCAACTAACCCTCCCTCCTCACAGCCTTACCCTAACCTACCCCGCCTAACCCTCCCTCCTCACAGCCTTATCCTAACCTCCCCCTGCCTAACTCTCCCTCCCCACAGCCTTACCCTAACCTCACCCCCCAACTAACCCTCCCTCCTCACAGCCTTACCTTAACCTCCCTCCCTCCTAACCCTCCCTCCCCACAGCCTAACCCTAACCTCTCCACCAGAGTCGGCCTTAGCTATAGGCAGGCTAGGCATTTGCCTAGGGCATCCAAGCATGTCTAGGGGCATCCAAGCATGTCCCTGCAGTATCTCATGCTGAGAGGGACAGTCTGCAAACTGTTACTTTCCAAATGTATTCAGTACTTGTATATAGAGATGAGCGGGTTCGGTTTCTCTGAATCCGAACCCGCCCGAACTTCATGGTTTTTTTCACGGGTCCGAGCAGACTCGGATCCTCCCGCCTTGCTCGGTTAACCCGAGCGCGCCCGAACGTCATCATGACGCTGTCGGATTCTCGCGAGACTCGGATTCTATATAAGGAGCCGCGCGTCGCCGCCATTTTCACACGTGCATTGAGATTGATAGGGAGAGGACGTGGCTGGCGTCCTCTCCATTTAGATTATAAGAGAGAGAGATTTACTGGAGCTTAGGACTAGGAGGAGTACTGTAGAAGTGTAGAGAGTGCAGAGAGTTTACTAGTGAGTGACCACCAGACAGTGCAGTTTATTTAATATATCCGTTCTCTGCCTGAAAAAAGCGATACACACAGTGACTCAGTCACATACCATATCTGTGTGCACTGCTCAGGCTCAGCCCAGTGTGCTGCATCATCTATATATATTATATATCTGTCTGACTGCTCAGCTCACACAGCTTATAATTGTGGGGGAGACTGGGGAGCACTGCAGTGCCAGTTATAGGTTATAGCAGGAGCCAGGAGTACATAATATTATATAGTGAGTGACCACCAGACAGTGCAGTTTATTTAATATATCCGTTCTCTGCCTGAAAAAAGCGATACACACAGTGACTCAGTCACATACCATATCTGTGTGCACTGCTCAGGCTCAGCCCAGTGTGCTGCATCATCTATATATATTATATATCTGTCTGACTGCTCAGCTCACACAGCTTATAATTGTGGGGGAGACTGGGGAGCACTGCAGTGCCAGTTATAGGTTATAGCAGGAGCCAGGAGTACATAATATTATATTAAAATTAAACAGTGCACACTTTTGCTGCAGGAGTGCCACTGCCAGTGTGACTGACCAGTGACCTGACCACACTGACCACCAGTATAGTTAGTAGTATACTTATATTGTGATTGCCTGAAAAAGTTAAACACTCGTCGTGTGACTTCACTTGTGTGTTGTTTTTTTTTTTATTCTATAAAAATAAAACTCATTCTGCTGACAGACAGTGTCCAGCAGGTCCGTCATTATATAATATATAATATATACCTGTCCGGCTGCAGTAGTGATATATATATATTTTTTATATCATTTATCATCCAGTCGCAGCAGACACAGTACGGTAGTTCACGGCTGTGGCTACCTCTGTGTCTGCACTCGGCAGGCAGTCCGTCCATAATTGTATACCACCTAACCGTGGTTTTTTTTTCTTCTTTATACATACATACTACTACGACATCTCTTTATCAACCAGTCTATATTAGCAGCAGACACAGTACAGTACGGTAGTTCACGGCTGTGGCTACCTCTGTGTCTGCACTCGGCAGGCAGTCCGTCCATAATTGTATACCACCTAACCGTGGTTTTTTTTTCTTTCTTCTTTATACATACATAGTTACATAGACATCTCTTTATCAACCAGTCTATATTAGCAGCAGACACAGTACAGTACGGTAGTTCACGGCTGTGGCTACCTCTGTGTCTGCACTCGGCAGGCAGTCCATAATTGTATACTAGTATCCATCTCCATTGTTTACCTGAGGTGCCTTTTAGTTGTGCCTATTAAAATATGGAGAACAAAAATGTTGAGGTTCCAAAATTAGGGAAAGATCAAGATCCACTTCCACCTCGTGCTGAAGCTGCTGCCACTAGTCATGGCCGAGACGATGAAATGCCAGCAACGTCGTCTGCCAAGGCCGATGCCCAATGTCATAGTACAGAGCATGTCAAATCCAAAACACCAAATATCAGTAAAAAAAGGACTCCAAAACCTAAAATAAAATTGTCGGAGGAGAAGCGTAAACTTGCCAATATGCCATTTACCACACGGAGTGGCAAGGAACGGCTGAGGCCCTGGCCTATGTTCATGGCTAGTGGTTCAGCTTCACATGAGGATGGAAGCACTCAGCCTCTCGCTAGAAAACTGAAAAGACTCAAGCTGGCAAAAGCACCGCAAAGAACTGTGCGTTCTTCGAAATCCCAAATCCACAAGGAGAGTCCAATTGTGTCGGTTGCGATGCCTGACCTTCCCAACACTGGACGTGAAGAGCATGCGCCTTCCACCATTTGCACGCCCCCTGCAAGTGCTGGAAGGAGCACCCGCAGTCCAGTTCCTGATAGTCAGATTGAAGATGAAGATGTTGAAGTACACCAGGATGAGGAGGATATGGGTGTTGCTGGCGCTGGGGAGGAAATTGACCAGGAGGATTCTGATGGTGAGGTGGTTTGTTTAAGTCAGGCACCCGGGGAGACACCTGTTGTCCGTGGGAGGAATATGGCCGTTGACATGCCTGGTGAAAATACCAAAAAAATCAGCTCTTCAGTGTGGAGGTATTTCAACAGAAAAGCGGACAACAGGTGTCAAGCCGTGTGTTGCCTTTGTCAAGCTGTAATAAGTAGGGGTAAGGACGTTAACCACCTCGGAACATCCTCCCTTATACGTCACCTGCAGCGCATTCATAATAAGTCAGTGACAAGTTCAAAAACTTTGGGCGACAGCGGAAGCAGTCCACTGACCAGTAAATCCCTTCCTCTTGTAACCAAGCTCACGCAAACCACCCCACCAACTCCCTCAGTGTCAATTTCCTCCTTCCCCAGGAATGCCAATAGTCCTGCAGGCCATGTCACTGGCAATTCTGACGAGTCCTCTCCTGCCTGGGATTCCTCCGATGCATCCTTGCGTGTAACGCCTACTGCTGCTGGCGCTGCTGTTGTTGCTGCTGGGAGTCGATGGTCATCCCAGAGGGGAAGTCGTAAGCCCACTTGTACTACTTCCAGTAAGCAATTGACTGTCCAACAGTCCTTTGCGAGGAAGATGAAATATCACAGCAGTCATCCTGCTGCAAAGCGGATAACTGAGGCCTTGACAACTATGTTGGTGTTAGACGTGCGTCCGGTATCCGCCGTTAGTTCACAGGGAACTAGACAATTTATTGAGGCAGTGTGCCCCCGTTACCAAATACCATCTAGGTTCCACTTCTCTAGGCAGGCGATACCGAGAATGTACACGGACGTCAGAAAAAGACTCACCAGTGTCCTAAAAAATGCAGTTGTACCCAATGTCCACTTAACCACGGACATGTGGACAAGTGGAGCAGGGCAGGGTCAGGACTATATGACTGTGACAGCCCACTGGGTAGATGTATGGACTCCCGCCGCAAGAACAGCAGCGGCGGCACCAGTAGCAGCATCTCGCAAACGCCAACTCTTTCCTAGGCAGGCTACGCTTTGTATCACCGCTTTCCAGAATACGCACACAGCTGAAAACCTCTTACGGCAACTGAGGAAGATCATCGCGGAATGGCTTACCCCAATTGGACTCTCCTGTGGATTTGTGGCATCGGACAACGCCAGCAATATTGTGTGTGCATTAAATATGGGCAAATTCCAGCACGTCCCATGTTTTGCACATACCTTGAATTTGGTGGTGCAGAATTTTTTAAAAAACGACAGGGGCGTGCAAGAGATGCTGTCGGTGGCCAGAAGAATTGCGGGACACTTTCGGCGTACAGGCACCACGTACAGAAGACTGGAGCACCACCAAAAACTACTGAACCTGCCCTGCCATCATCTGAAGCAAGAAGTGGTAACGAGGTGGAATTCAACCCTCTATATGCTTCAGAGGTTGGAGGAGCAGCAAAAGGCCATTCAAGCCTATACAATTGAGCACGATATAGTAGGTGGAATGCACCTGTCTCAAGCGCAGTGGAGAATGATTTCAACGTTGTGCAAGGTTCTGATGCCCTTTGAACTTGCCACACGTGAAGTCAGTTCAGACACTGCCAGCCTGAGTCAGGTCATTCCCCTCATCAGGCTTTTGCAGAAGAAGCTGGAGACATTGAAGGAGGAGCTAACACGGAGCGATTCCGCTAGGCATGTGGGACTTGTGGATGGAGCCCTTAATTCGCTTAACAAGGATTCACGGGTGGTCAATCTGTTGAAATCAGAGCACTACATTTTGGCCACCGTGCTCGATCCTAGATTTAAAGCCTACCTTGGATCTCTCTTTCCGGCAGACACAAGTCTGCTGGGGTTGAAAGACCTGCTGGTGACAAAATTGTCAAGTCAAGCGGAACGCGACCTGTCAACATCTCCTCCTTCACATTCTCCCGCAACTGGGGGTGCGAGGAAAAGGCTCAGAATTCCGAGCCCACCCGCTGGCGGTGATGCAGGGCAGTCTGGAGCGACTGCTGATGCTGACATCTGGTCCGGACTGAAGGACCTGACAACGATTACGGACATGTCGTCTACTGTCACTGCATATGATTCTCTCAACATTGATAGAATGGTGGAGGATTATATGAGTGACCGCATCCAAGTAGGCACGTCACACAGTCCGTACTTATACTGGCAGGAAAAAGAGGCAATTTGGAGGCCCTTGCACAAACTGGCTTTATTCTACCTAAGTTGCCCTCCCACAAGTGTGTACTCCGAAAGAGTGTTTAGTGCCGCCGCTCACCTTGTCAGCAATCGGCGTACGAGGTTACATCCAGAAAATGTGGAGAAGATGATGTTCATTAAAATGAATTATAATCAATTCCTCCGCGGAGACATTGACCAGCAGCAATTGCCTCCACAAAGTACACAGGGAGCTGAGATGGTGGATTCCAGTGGGGACGAATTGATAATCTGTGAGGAGGGGGATGTACACGGTGATATATCGGAGGGTGATGATGAGGTGGACATCTTGCCTCTGTAGAGCCAGTTTGTGCAAGGAGAGATTAATTGCTTCTTTTTTGGGGGGGGTCCAAACCAACCCGTCATATCAGTCACAGTCGTGTGGCAGACCCTGTCACTGAAATGATGGGTTGGTTAAAGTGTGCATGTCCTGTTTTGTTTATACAACATAAGGGTGGGTGGGAGGGCCCAAGGACAATTCCATCTTGCACCTCTTTTTTCTTTTCTTTTTCTTTGCATCATGTGCTGATTGGGGAGGGTTTTTTGGAAGGGACATCCTGCGTGACACTGCAGTGCCACTCCTAAATGGGCCCGGTGTTTGTGTCGGCCACTAGGGTCGCTAATCTTACTCACACAGTCAGCTACCTCATTGCGCCTCTTTTTTTCTTTGCGTCATGTGCTGTTTGGGGAGGGTTTTTTGGAAGGGACATCCTGCGTGACACTGCAGTGCCACTCCTAGATGGGCCCGGTGTTTGTGTCGGCCACTAGGGTCGCTTATCTTACTCACACAGCGACCTCGGTGCAAATTTTAGGACTAAAAATAATATTGTGAGGTGTGAGGTATTCAGAATAGACTGAAAATGAGTGTAAATTATGGTTTTTGAGGTTAATAATACTTTGGGATCAAAATGACCCCCAAATTCTATGATTTAAGCTGTTTTTTAGTGTTTTTTGAAAAAAACACCCGAATCCAAAACACACCCGAATCCGACGAAAAAAATTCGGTGAGGTTTTGCCAAAACGCGTTCGAACCCAAAACACGGCCGCGGAACCGAACCCAAAACCAAAACACAAAACCCGAAAAATTTCAGGCGCTCATCTCTACTTGTATACACTGCTGTTTACTAAGGCCGGCTCTGGCTGTTTACATTTGTAAAATAGAATGCACACTGTCCCTTAAAGTTCGTTATCTCCCTCCGACATGCTTGAATGCCCCTGACTTGTGAGACGACAGCAGAAGCCCGGTAACTGCAATTCCTGGACATGTGACATTTTCACTGACTATATAAGGTTATTACTTGATGGCTCCTTATGATACCACATGTGTATTTTGGAAGACTGCTCCACATAAATCTGACATCACCTGTATTGCTTGTGCACAAGGGGGAGGGGAACCCTGCCATCCTGTGTGTGTCCCTTATTCCTGTGCATACCCCAGGTGCCTGCTGGGATATAACATGGGCAGTGTTCTCCCCACACTTTATTTCCTAGTCAGTCCATGCCGTAAAATTCCCCTGCCATCTAGCACTGTAACGTGGTCAGTAAGCTGCGTTGCGCTATTTCTATATAAAACATCAGTGCAGCGTGACTTTCAGACTCGTCAGTCTGGAGGGCAGAGCATATTGCTCCCGCAGTATAAAATAAAGGGCATGCAGTTGCCGGGAGTAACAGACACCAACAAACACACTGAACATTGAAGAAAATGGACAGTTGCTATATGTTTGATACTGGTCTTTTTGTATAACCAGCAAGTGTGGCAGAATCTGGACATTGCTGCCATCTATGTCCAACCAGCAAGCTAAAATTAAGGATGAGGCTTGCAAAGGATGGCATACCCTGTGAGGTCACATCCCTTGTACGAGTGCCCCTTTAACTGGTGCGAGCGCAAGCACGCACCCACCCATCCTGTCACCCCCATCTCACAAAACGCAGTCATAAGTTTTATTTAAAAAAAGCTACTAGCATTACTAATGTGGGGCATATGTGTAAGGGGCATTACTGTGTGGAATTATGATTATGGGCATTAATTTTGTGGGGCATATGTGTAAGGTGCATTACTGTGTGGCATTATATGTATTATGGGCATTACTAATGTGGGGCATATGTGTAAGGGGAATTACTGTGTGGCATTATGTGTATTATGGGCATTACTAATGTGGGGCATATATGTAAGGAGCATTACTGTGTGGAATTATGTGTATTATGGGCATTACTGTGTGGCATTATGCAGGGTTGAACTGGCCCACAGGGTAACCCCCCGGTGGACCCCACTGCTGGAGTGTTGCTGAGTCATATGCAGAACTAGCGGCGGTGATAGGGGGCTAAATTTTGCCTAGGGCATCAAATTGGCTAGGGCCGGATCTGCTCTCCACCCCCAGCCTAACCCTAACCCTCCCTCCCCGCAGCCTAACCCTAACACTCCCTCCCCACAGCCTCATTTTAACCTCCCCCACCTAACCCTCCCTCCTCACAGCCTTACCCTAACCTCCCCCGCCTAACCCTCCCTCCCTCCTCACAGCCTTACCCTAACCTCCCCCGCCTAACCCTCCCTCCTCACAGCCTTACCCTAACCTCCCCCCGCCTAACCCTCCCTCCCCCCAGCCTAACCCTAACCCTCCCTCCCCGCAGCCTAACCCTAACACTCCCTCCCCACAGCCTCACCTTAACCTCCCCCACCTAACCCTCCCTCCTCACAGCCTTACCCTAACCTCCCCCGCCTAACCCTCCCTCCCTCCTCACAGCCTTACCCTAACCTCCCCCGCCTAACCCTCCCTCCTCACAGCCTTACCCTAACCTACCCCCAACTAACCCTCCCTCCTCACAGCCTTACCCTAACCTCCCCCGCCTAACCCTCCCTCCTCACAGCCTTACCCTAACCTCCCCCGCCTAACCCTCCCTCCCTCCTCACAGCCTTACCTTAACCTCCCCCGCCTAACCCTCCCTCCCTCCCTCCCCGCAGCCTTACCCTAACCTCCCCCGCCTAACCCTCCCTCCTCACAGCCTTACCCTAACCTCCCCCGCCTAACCCTCCCTCCCCGCAGCCTTACCCTAACCTCCCCCGCCTAACCCTCCCTCCTCACAGCCTTACCCTAACCTCCCCCCGCCTAACCCTCCCTCCCCCCAGCCTAACCCTAACCCTCCCTCCCCGCAGCCTAACCCTAACACTCCCTCCCCACAGCCTCACCTTAACCTCCCCCACCTAACCCTCCCTCCTCACAGCCTTACCCTAACCTTCCCCGCCTAACCCTCCCTCCCTCCTCACAGCCTTACCCTAACCTCCCCCGCCTAACCCTCCCTCCCTCCCCGCAGCCTTACCCTAACCTCCCCCGCCTAACCCTCCCTCCTCACAGCCTTACCCTAACCTCCCCCGCCTAACCCTCCCTCCCTCCCTCCTCACAGCCTTACCCTAACCTCCCCCGCCTAACCCTCCCTCCCCGCAGCCTTACCCTAACCTCCCCCGCCTAACCCTACCTCCTCACAGCCTTACCCTAACCTCCCCCCGCCTAACCCTCCCTCCCCCCAGCCTAACCCTAACCCTCCCTCCCCGCAGCCTAACCCTAACACTCCCTCCCCACAGCCTCACCTTAACCTCCCCCACCTAACCCTCCCTCCTCACAGCCTTACCCTAACCTCCCCGCCTAACCCTTCCTCCCTCCTCACAGCCTTACCCTAACCTCCCCCGCCTAACCCTCCCTCCCTCCCCGCAGCCTTACCCTAACCTCCCCCGCCTAACCCTCCCTCCTCACAGCCTTACCCTAACCTCCACCGCCTAACCCTCCCTCCCCGCAGCCTAACCCTAACCTCCCCCGCCTAACCCTCCCTCCTCACAGCCTTACCCTAACCTCCCCCGCCTAACCCTCCCTCCCCGCAGCCTTACCCTAACCTCCCCCGCCTAACCCTCCCTCCTCACAGCCTTACCCTAACCTCCCCCGCCTAACCCTCCCTCCCCGCAGCCTAACCCTGACACTCCCTCCCTACAGCCTCACCTTAACCTCCCCCACCTAACCCTCCCTCCTCACAGCCTTACCCTAACCTCCCCCGCCTAACCCTCCCTCCCTCCCCGCAGCCTTACCCTAACCTTCCCCCACCTAACCCTCCCTCCTCACAGCCTTACCCTAACCTCCCCTGCCTTACCCTCCCTCCCTCCCTGCAACCTAACCCTAACACTCCCTCCCCACAGCCTCACCCTAACCTCCTCCCGCCTAACCCTCCCTCCTAACAGCCTTACCCTAACTTCCCCCCCGCCTAACCCTCCCTCCCCGCAGCCTAACCCTAACACTCCCTCCCCACAGCCTCACCCTAACCTCCCCCCGCCTAACCCTCCCTCCTAACAGCCTTACCCTAACTTCCCCCCGCCTAACCCTCCCTCCCCGCAGCCTAACCCTAAAACTCCCTCCCCACAGCCTCACCCTAACCTCCCCCCGCCTAACCCTCCCTCCTAACAGCCTTACCCTAACTTCCCCCCGCATAACCCTCCCTCCTAACAGCCTTACCCTAACTCCCCCCCCCGCCTAACCCTCCCTCCCCACAGCCTCACCCTAACCTCCCCCTGCCTAACCCTCCCTCCCTCCTCACAGCCTTACCCTAACTTCCTCCCCCGCCTAACCCTCCCTCCCCACAGCCTTACCCTCCCTCCTCGCAGCCTAACCATATCCCTCCCTCCCCACAGACTAACCATAACCACCGTCCCTCCCCACAGCCTTACCCTAACCTCCTCCCCGCCTAACCCTCCCACCCCACAGCCTTACCCTCCCTCCTCACAGCCTAACCATATCCCTCCCTCCCCACTCACTAACCATAACCACCCTCCCTCCTAGCAGCTTTACCCTAACCCCCCCAGCATAACCCTCCCTCCCCACAGCCTCTCCCTAACCTCCCCCTGCCTAACCCTCCCTCCCTCCTCACAGCCTTACCCTAACCTCCCTCCCTCCTAACCCTCCCTCCCCACAGCCTAACCCTAACCTCTCCACCAGAGCCGGCCTTAGCTATAGGCAGGCTAGGCGTTTGCCTAGGGCATCCAAGCATGTCTAGGGGCATCCAAGCATGTCCCTGCAGTATCTCATGCTGAGAGGGACAGTCTGCAAACTGTTACTTTCCAAATGTATTCAGTACTTGTATACACTGCTGTTTACATTTGTAAAATAGAATGCACACTGTCCCTTAAAGTTCATTAAACTCTCTCCGACATGCTTGAATGCCCCTGACTTGTGAGACGACAGCAGAAGCCCGGTAACTGCAATTCCTGGACATGTGACATTTTCACTGACTATATAAGGTTATTACTGGATGGCTCCTTATGATACCACATGTGTATTTTGGAAGACTGCTCCACATAAATCTGACATCACCTATATTGTTTGTGCACAAGGGGGAGGGGAACCCTGCCATCCTGTGTGTGTCCCTCATCCCTGTGCAAACCCCAGGTGTCTGCAGGGACATAACATGGGCAGTGTTCTCCCCACACTTTATTTCCTAGTCAGTCCATGCCGTAAAATTCCCCTGCCATCCAGCACTGTAACATGGTTAGTAAGTTGCGTTGCGCTATTTCTATATAAAATATCAATGCAGCGTGACTTTCAGACTCGTCAGTCTGGAGGGCAGAGCATATTGCTCCCGCAGTATAAAATAAAGGGCATGCAGTTGCCGGGAGTAACAGACACCAACAAACACACTGAACATTGAAGAAAATGGACAGTTGCTATATGTTTGATACTGGTCTTTTTGTATAACCAGCAAGTGTGGCAGAATCTGGACATTGCTGCCATCTATGTCCAACCAGCAAGCTAAAATTAAGGATGAGGCTTGCAAAGGATGGCATACCCTGTGAGGTCACATCCCTTGTACGAGTGCCCCTTTAACGGGTGCGAGCGCAAGCACGCACCCACCCATCCTGTCACCCCCATCTCACAAAACGCAGTCATAAGTTTTATTTAAAAAAAGCTACTAGCATTACTAATGTGGGGCATATGTGTAAGGTGCATTACTGTGTGGAATTATGTGTATTATGGGCATTACTAATGTGGGGCATATGTGTAAGGGGCATTACTGTGTGGCATTATGTGTATTATGGGCATTACTAATGTGGGGCATATATGTAAGGAGCATTACTGTGTGGAATTATGTGTATTATGGGCATTACTAATGTGGGGCATATGTGTAAGGTGCATTACTGTGTGGAATTATGTGTATTATGGGCATTACTAATGTGGGGCATATATGTAAGGAGCATTACTGTGTGGAATTATGTGTATTATGGGCATTACTGTGTGGCATTATGCAGGGTTGAACTGGCCCACAGGGTAACCACCCGGTGGACCCCACTGCCTGAGTGTTGCTGAGTCAGATGCAGAACTAGCGGCGGTGATAGGGGGCTAAATTTTACCTAGGGCATCAAATTGGCTAGGGCCGGATCTGCTCTCCACCCCCAGCCTAACCCTAACCCTCCCTCCCCGCAGCCTAACCCTAACACTCCCTCCCCACAGCCTCACCTTAACCTCCCCCACCTAACCCTGCCTCCTCACAGCCTTACCCTAACCTCCCCCGCCTAACCCTCCCTCCCTCCCTCCCCGCAGGCTTACCCTAACCTTCCCCAGCCTAACCCTCCCTCCTCACAGCCTTACCCTAACCTCCCCCGCCTAACCCTCCCTCCCTCCCTGCAGCCTTACCCTAACCTTCCCCAGCCTAACCCTCCCTCCTCACAGCCTTACCCTAACCTCCCCCGCCTAACCCTCCCTCCCTCCCCGCAGCCTAACCCTAACACTCCCTCCCCACAGCCTCACCCTAACCTCCCCCCGCCTAACCCTCCCTCCTAACAGCCTTACCCTAACTTCCCCCCGCCTAACCCTCCCTCCCCGCAGCCTAACCCTAACACTCCCTCCCCACAGCCTCACCCTAACCTCCCCCACCTAACCCTCCCTCCTCACAGCCTTACCCTAACCTCCCCCGCCTAATCCTCCCTCCCCGCAGCCTTACCCTAACCTTCCCCCGCCTAACCCTCCCTCCTCACAGCCTTACCCTAACCTCCCCTGCCTTACCCTCCCTCCTAACAGCCTTACCCTAACTTCCCCCCCGCCTAACCCTCCCTCCCCGCAGCCTAACCCTAACACTCCCTCCCCACAGCCTCACCCCAACCTCCCCCCGCCTAACCCTCCCTCCTGACAGCCTTACCCTAACTTCCCCCCCGCCTAACCCTCCCTCCCCGCAGCCTAACCCTAAAACTCCCTCCCCACAGCCTCACCCTAACCTCCCCCCGCCTAACCCTCCCTCCTAACAGCCTTACCCTAACTTCCCCCCGCATAACCCTCCCTCCTAACAGCCTTACCCTAACTTCCCCCCCCGCCTAACCCTCCCTCCCCACAGCCTGACCCTAACCTCCCCCTGCCTAACCCTCCCTCCCTCCTCACAGCCTTACCCTAACTTCCTCCCCCGCCTAACCCTCCCTCCCCATAGCCTTACCCTCCCTCCTCGCAGCCTAACCATATCCCTCCCTCCCCACAGACTAACCATAACCACCGTCCCTCCCCACAGCCTTACCCTAACCTCCTCCCCGCCTAACCCTCCCACCCCATAGCCTTACCCTCCCTCCTCACAGCCTAACCATATCCCTCCCTCCCCACTCACTAACCATAACCACCCTCCCTCCTAGCAGCTTTACCCTAACCCCCCCCCACAGCCTAACCCTCCCTCCCCACAGCCTCACCCTAACCTCCCCCTGCCTAACCCTCCCTCCCTCCTCACAGCCTTACCCTAACCTCCCCCCCGCCTAACCCTCCCTCCCCACAGTCTTACCCTCCCTCCTCACAGCCTAACCATATCCCTCCCTCCCCACAGACTAACCATAACCACCCTCCCTCCTAGCAGCTTTACCCTAAACCCCTCCAGCCTAACCCCCCTCCCCCCTCCCCAGCCTAACCCCCCTCCCCGCAGTCTAAACCTAACCCAGTCCTGAAAAGTTTACATTCGGGATTCCGTCTGTCGGGATTCCAGTGTCAGCATTTTAACAGCTGTTGCAATTTCGTCACCAATATCCTGCCTGCCAAAATTCCAAACGCTGACACGTCAACTACATCCCATTTTAATGCAAATGTGTCTTATTCCAACCAGCAATAAAGAGCATACAAGCACATAAGGGGATGTATCATTAGGACCTGCTATTGGCTCAGTGTAGGAACATATATTCGGTAATGATGACTTGAAGTTAACCAGGCGCTTGTGTATACACATCCTGATATATATATAACTCTGCGTATGAACGGAAATGTGTATTATTCTGGGTAGATGTAGCTGAGATCTCTGCATTACTATTATTACAGTATATAGGATGAGATTCTCAGTTGCTGGTACTTTGCAGTGTGCGGGGGTAAATTGTGTACTTGTATTTACTTGTCTAGATTAACCCTTCCCTTACATGCACCTGTGATGGACCAATACATTGATTGAGCAACTTTCCATTCTGTGTTTACCTGTGTGGGAAAAAGTGCAATCCCTGGCATTGTATGGTTGCACTGAACAGCAGATTACCAAGCGACTCTCCAGAATACACTGCTCACTATATTAAGCGGTTAACACTTGTGTGTGCAAGTCATGATATTGCAGAGATATATAGGCACACACCAGCGGATGGTTACTAAACCAGGGACGTTGGTTTATTGATAGATAGCAGGTACAGCCGTACTCACTGTTACATGCACACTGGTGATGGAACAGAGCTGGAGTTTTATACAGCTCACCTGCCAATAAGTATAAGTGTATGCTGCAAACAGGTAGCAGTGCTGGGATGCTGGAACAGCTTTATAACCGGTATTAACCAGGTCTCCCATAGGAACTAATTAGGAGACTTCTGTCTCCCACCATGTCACTTTTCACAGTCTCACACAGTACAGATAAGTAGTGATCTTGGTGGCCATCTTGGGACAGGACATGAAGTCTCCCTGGATGACAGGAAGACACAAGAGCTCATTTACAGTATCTACAACAGTCATGTGACTCTATTTTCTATTTTCTGATCCTCAGATCAGAAGATCAGTTGCTCTCTGTGCGCCCTACCGTAGTACTAGACATTGCCGTTTGCAGTAACTGCTCCATCATATTCCAAATCATGGAGGAAATCGTTGATCGTTGATTGGAAATTATTTTTTGCAATTGTCCCAAATATTCCTGTACCCCTACATTTTCCTCATGAACCGTATCACAACTGAGCTTTGTCGGGTCCCCCACCTCCCCCAGAATTCCTGTTGCACCAGTCATTGTCCCGTCTCAGTGTATAAGGCCCTGGAATACATGTCCTCAGGGTCTATCCAGACTCTGGCAAAAGACATCACCAGGTGTCAGGCACAAAGACAAGGACAGAGCGTTACCCAGAGCGCTTGTAAATCCTGGTTCCGGCTGTGTTTTGTTGTTGTACATCCTCCCCCGTCGCAGGGGATGTCATTGCTTACGGGCCGGGTCCCTCTCTGTCTGTCTCTGGGTGTGGTACAGATTCAGGACAGGATGTTTTGGATGTTTTAACAAAAGCCAGCAATCCCGGTTGCCTAAATTGTCTGTATTTGTTTATGTATAGTTTGTATCTGTGTACATATCGATCTGCGGATCTCAGGGCTCCATAAACACATGTGGAATGTAATAGGTGGGGCGTCAGGAGAACATCTCTGGAGACTTCTTCTTCATTTAACTGCTTTGTACCAAACATGGCCACATTTTACTTTCAGGTTAGCGGCCCGTCGTGTTTTATTCAGATCTCGTGTTTTGTTGCACTGATATCGGCGCAGTAGGAGGGCTACTGTCTCCAAGTTTGGTTTTATAACTTTAAAAAATTGTCCAAAGAGTTGACGATTAAGGGGCTTAATTCAGAGGCTCTGAATCCCTTTGTGGAGTGCACAGGCAGAGGCGGTTGCGGGGAGGGAGGAGGTGTGCCAACGGCATTAGAATGCCATTGGGGGGGCTTGGTCTGGACAACACAAGCATGTCCAGGACCATTGCTGGGGCGGGCCACGGTGGCTGCGTCACGTCACATGTAGCCGCTGCAACCCAAAATATGCCAGGGCAACTACCCGGTTGCGCTGTGCGATGTTTTCAGACCTGTGGGGGATGGGAGGGTAGGGCCTGACATGCAGGGCGGCCTAGCCCTGTGCTGGGCGTCCCCTCGCATGTCAGAGAATCTGACACTGGAAGTGCTAATTTTAGCACATCTATGATCGGGTTTGAATCACCCCCTAATATGACTTTAGCAATGGTCTGCAAATGTTTTTTGCATCAGACCTTCCATATCTGGTAAACAACAGATCGTTTTATCTTAGTGACATATTCCACAGGTGTTGTCACTCAATTCTTCCACCTTCTGTCGACTCTGTGCTAGATAAATGGCAATGGTAAATGATAAATGGTTGCTTTGGGCAAATTCTCCACGGTATCTCTTTCCAAGGCTTGGTACATCTCCCCCTTAGGCAGTGCTGAAAGTAGGGTGGTACGGGGTGGTACGGGGTGGTACGGAGTGCCATTAAGAAATGTGGTGGTGGTACGCAGCAGCCCACTGCCAGCGCCGCAGGATCTCTGTCCGCAATGAACATGCAACCCCTGGCAAAGAGCAAGAAATCCCTGACAATGAACATGTAACACCCGGCAACGAGCAAGAAACCCCTGATGATGAGCATGTAGAGCGGTAAGTCCTACTAGAGGCATTATGTGTGTAAATGGCACTGCAGGGGGCATTATGTGTGTAAGTGACACTGGTGGGGCATAATGTGTGTAAATGGCACTGCAGGGGGCATTATGTGTGTAAGCAGCACTACAGGAGGGGCATTATGCGTGTAAGCACTGCAGGGAGTATTATGTGTGTAAGCATCACTACAGGGGGCATTATGGCCATAAAATGTCATGGGGGGGGGCGCAAAATGCATACCTCCCAACTTTGTCCCCTTCTAAAGAGGGACACACGTGCGGCAAAGCTCCCGAAAAGGGGACGTGGCCTATGAAAAGGGGGCGTGACTTTGCGGAGGACCCGCGATCGCGAGCCACGCCCCCATTTTCGTCACTGAGGGGCATGCCCAGCGCTCTGTGAGCCGCTGGCATGCCCCCTCTCCCCCTGTCTGCACTGAATAGACGCTGTGCGCATGCGCACAGCGTCTATTCACCGCTGCTCTGCTAAGCAGGGCAGCGACAGACAGAGCCTCCCAACTGTCCCCCTCACCGCGGGACACTGCGGCACGCGGGTGGGACAGCGGGACAGTCCCCAAAAAACGGGACTGTCCCGCCAAAATCGGGACAGTTGGGAGGTATGAAAATGTATAATTATGCCACTGCATGTATAGCATTACCTAGAAGTGCCGGGAATGCTGGCACCAACAGGAGAAGATGCAGAAAGCTGCATCTTTTGCCATGAAACCCCTGGCAGCGAGTGAATAAAAGCCTTACTGTGAGGCATATTTTGTAAGGGGCAATTTTGTGTGTGGGACATAAAATGGTGTCAGTGGCATAACTGTGTGTGGTATAATGTGTAATAGGCATTACGATGTGTGGTATAATGTGTAATGGGCATTACGGTGTGTGGTATAATGTGTAATGGTCATTACGATGTGTGGTATAATGTGTAATGGGCATTACGATGTGTGGTATAATGTGTAATAAGCATTACGGTGTGTAGCATAATGTGTAATAAGCATTATGGTGTTTGACATAATGTAACATAGTAACATAGTATCTAAGGTTGAAAAAAGACAATTGTCCATCGGGTTCAACCTATTTGTGGTCTCCTATGCACGATTATTTTGTATAAAATTTTGACTGAAGTTGATGACTGCCGTTCCGATTAACCCCTCTTTTTTATAATAACCATAGTGCGTGACTATGCCCCGTAACCCTGGATATCCTTATCCATTAGGAATTTATCTAACCCATTCTTAAAGGTGTTGACTGAGTTGGCAATTACAACTCCCTCAGGCAGGGAATTCCAAACACGTATCGTCTTTACCGTAAAAAAGCCTTTACGCCGTATTGTGCGGAATCTCCTCTCCTCTAACCTGAGCGAGTGTCCACGAGTTCTCTGTGTTGATCTAACCAAAAACAGGTCCTGCGCAAGATCTGTATATTTTCCCCTTATATATTTGTAAATGTTGATCATGTCCCCTCTTAATCTCCTCTTTTCCAGTGTAAACATGCCAACATGTGTAAGAGACAGTACGGTGTGTGGCATAATGTGGCCATGCCCCTATTGTCATGTAGCCACTCCCCTAGTTTTGTGTGACCATGCCCCCTCATGACACAGGACCACGCCCATTTTTACTATCAGTACCACTAAGAAAAAATTTCTCTATGCACCACTGCCCTCAGGTAAAATACAGTAGTTCTTACAATAAAGTTCAGTTTTCTGAAAACAAAGCACACCCGAACTTCCAGTATCTGCGGAATGAGAGCGCCGGCCCTGTGTTTTCCGCCAGGCTCAGATTCCAAATCGAGGAAAAATATCATCATCCCGGTGTGTTTTGGATTCAATATAAGTCCCTCCTGTGGTGATTTGGGCACCATTTCACACAAGACTGCTCCAGTCCCATCAGGCTCCTTAATCTTTATTGGCTGAACTAGAAACATTAAACAATAGGCAGATAGCAAATAAAAAATTTTTTTGTGGTGCAGGAACTTGTGACATCTATTGTCTAAGTTTGTCACACTGGTGCTGTGTAACCCTGTGTCACACTGGTGCAGCCCAGAGCTAATATAATACAAGGGCAGCATTAACCCTTGGTACATATTAGTAATTTTGTCACTGCCTAGAATGCATTGCAGCCCCAAGCTCCTAATATAGGACAGCAGCATTAACCCTTTTTGGTGCATAGTACACGCTGGTGCCCGCTTACATTTTTAGTGAAAAGTTTACAAAAAGTTTTTTAAAAAGTTTCAAAAAGTGGTTATTTTTCTACAACTTGTGTGTGCTGCAGGTGGCATACCTGACTGTATTCACATAAGTATAAAGTATAAGCACTGTGACTCCACAGTGTGAGTTGTCATTGGCAAAAATAAATAAAACAAAATTTGTTTTGTATAACTTGCGTGTGCTGTATGGGCTGTACCCCACTGCTTCACAAAATATATGATCACGATCACTTGAGAGAAGAGCAGGATCAGCAACCAAATACTTGCGCTACAGCTGCTGCCACCAGTCATGACAATACTAGCCCTTCAACATCATCTACTAAAGCTGATGCTCAAGGGCATAGAGGGTTTAAGTCAGGGTATCGGAAGTAAAAATAAATACATATATTTTATATTGGTAAAGAAAAAAATACCTCTAATCAAAGGAAAGTGTACTGCAGGAAACATAAAATTGCCAACATGCTATTCTCCACATGCAGTGGCAAGGAAATGGGATCCGGTCTGAAGATCGACAGTGTCTAGGTCGACAATGTTTAGGTCGAAAACTATAGGTCGACAGGATTTCTAGGTTGACATGTTCTAGGTCGACAGGTCAAAAGGTCGACATGAGGTTTTCAAATAAAATTCTTTTTTTGAACTTTTTCATACTTAACGATCCACGCAGACTACGATTGGGAATAGTAACCTGTGCCAAGTGCTGCGTTAGCAGAGTGAGGCTCCTTGTCCGAAGCAAGGGGACACGGTGCACTAATTGGGCTTCCCGGTCACCGTACGAAGAAAACGACAGCAGAAAAACTCATGTAAACGTTTTGACCTGTCAACCTAGAACATGTCGACCTATAAACCCTGTCTACCTTCAAACCCTTTCGACCTAGTGACTGTCGACCTATAGTGGTCGACCTAAATATTGTCGACCTGGACACTGTCGATCTAATGATCCACACCCAAGGACAGGTGAAGGCTTTGGATTTTATTTCTGAGTGGTGGTTTTGCAGCTGTCAAGGAGGCATCTTCTTTTGCCTCTCATGACAATGCAAGACTTTCTAACTCTAGAAGATGTATCAGAAAAATGAAGAACAGAAATCAGTGCTAACCCCCCCCCCCCCCCCCTTTCCCACTAAGGCATTAAAACAAACAAACTATGTAGTCACAAAACCTTGAGGAGAGTCTTGGGATGTCCATGCTAGCTATGTGTGAGTCTGTAATTTTTCACCCTACACTCATAGAGAAGCCTTCCACCATTTGTGCACCATCTGCAAATGTGGGGCTGAGCAGCACAAGTAAAGATGGTGATGATGATATTATAGAAATTGAGGATACTATTGTGGAAGTGGAACAGCATGAGAGGGATATTTATGTACTATCTGATGCTAATTAGGATGATGAGGATGTTGATGATGCTGTTTTTGTAACTCAACCACCAGTGGCTGCAGTTCTTGCCCATGATAAAAAGAAAGCCATTGTGATGCCTATGCATAAGAACATGTGGAATTATTTTTACCCAATCCTGATAACATTTGTGAAGGCATCTGCTCCATTTGTGAGGTCAAATTTAGTAGAGGTAGGGATGTTAACCATCTTGCACCTCCTCCATGTTACGTGATTTATGTAGAATTCATGAAATTTATTTTACAAAATTATAAAAAAAAATTTAATTCTTTATTTTTCATTTTATAATATAGAACATTTTCCAAATATGTCAACATACATATCAAAAATAGAACGTAGACAACAGTCTCATAACTTATCAACTGTAGTTATAAACATCAGTAAATGGTTGCAGAACAAAATTATAATTTTAATGTAATTAACACCCTCATTATCAACTCTAGCAGTTCTTCCATAAAATTGGTTTGTGGGGGCCCAAACAAAACAAGCACTTCAGCAACAAAAGTGACAGTCACTGTTGCTGATGTGCTTGGTTTGTTAAACCGTGCATGTTCTTTTTATTATCTAACATAAGGGTGGGTCCATCTTGCACCACTTTTCATTTCTGCCGCTGCTGTGTGGCAGTGTTTCATAGATGTGCTATAAACTTAGTAACCATCGCTGCCGCCGTTTGCCAATAATGATGAAATCAAAAACAGGCCAACTTATGTTACTTTAGCTGTTTTTATAAATGTAAAACAAAAAATACAAGTCCAAAACCAAAATATAACCTGATGACAAATTAGAACCAAAACACGAAGGTCGGTGCACATCTCTAGTACCGTATATACTAATTGTCCGTTTAATATCAAATTGTATATACTTTGTAGATCTAATTTTACCCAATTGTTTCATAAATATTGAAGATTGTAGACTACACATCTTTATACTGTATGTTTCCATACTTATAAATATTTATTAATTCAATAGACACTTCATATACAACAGCTATTTAAATCTGCATTTTTAATTCTGTGGTCATTAGTACTGTCCCTACTTCTAGTTTGTTGCAAATTGTCAGTTCTTAGAACTGCTTTTGTTTTGGAGGGGTGGTGGATCATGTTTTTGTTTCATTGTCTGTAACTGGGGAAAGTATAAGTTGGTTGCCATGGATCTTCATGTATATTCCGCAAGTGTTCCCTTTGGAAGTATTAATAAGGTATGTATGAGATGTTTTGTGTTTTCTTGATCTTAATTTAGTCTTTTGTATACAGCCGGAGCATCCTCTCATCTCCCTGTGGGACCATCCTGCAGTCAATACGATTGTCTCTCTCGCCCCAATGACAGATAACAAATTGTTCTCATACACATGGAAAGTTCTTCTCCCCTCGCGTAAGAATGAATTCTAGGGAATGTCTCAGCCCCAAATAATGGCCCCCCAGCCTAGTTCCTATTCTTCGAAGCCGACAATAGTATGTGAGGATGGTTACTTTACCCTGCGCCGGCCAGGATGCTGGAAGGTGCTCTGTGATGCAGTTATTTTGGCCGGGACGACGTGCATTGTCTTGTTGCAGTTTTTGATGCAATTTAAACTTCCTGACTCACTTTCTACTTGGGGACCTACACGCCAGAGACAGAAAACAATACAGAGCCATCAACAACGTATTCATCGCATACGTGTGCAGGAAGCCATTTGTGTTTGTGACATATACTCAGTACGAAAGACAATGAGACATGCGGCGGACTTGACTGCTCAGATGGTCTCCTGAGACCTGTGAATGAGACTTCACGAGGTCTATGTACAAAGTCTTGGAGAGATAAACTGGAGAGAGAGAAAGTAACAGCCAATCAGCTCCTCATTGTCATGTTACTATGTTTGAAAAATGACAGTTAGGAGCTGGTTGGTGCATACTTTATCTCCGTCCACTTTATCTCTCTTCAAGGCTTAAGCTGGGTATACACTAGCGTGACGGGCATTCGTTCCGACATCAGGGTGGGCAGCTTATGTAATGGAAAGCCAGTTTGTACAAGGGCCTCCAAATTGTCTTTTTGTTCTTCCAGTAGTCAAAGGGACTCTGTGATATGCCTGTTTGTACTCTGTCATTAACATAATCCTCCACCATTCTTTGATGGTGACCATATTAGATGGAGTAACGGTGTCACTAATTTGGGGCAATTCTTTTAGACCAAACCAGATGTCAAAATGTTGTGTTGACTCCTCTGCATCACCGCTGGGTCTTTTGGGAAAGCTGAGTTCTTTCCTTGCAGCAGCTGCAGCGATAGTATTTGGTTGCTGCTCCTGCTCTTCTCTAAACTGATCATTATCCATTTTTTAAACTCGCAGCTCAGCTCAAACTGCCTGGAGTCAGACTGCTTTCCTATGTACGTGAAGTGAACAAATCGCACTGGGGTACAGCGAACTGGGGTGCAGTGCACAGAACAGTACAAACAAATTTGACAACAATATTTGTTTTAACTATTTTTCTTTATTTAACTTGCAGCTCAGCTCACACTGGGTGGAGTCAAACTGATTTTATACTGTATGTATGTGAAGTGAATAAAGCACACTGGGGTACAGAGCATACTAAAGTAGAGTGCACAGAACAGTACAAACAAATGATACAGCAATTTGTTTTATTCTTTTTTTTAACTGGCAGCTCGGATCAGGCTGCTGAAGTCACAGGGCTCATATATGTACGTGAAGAAGTGCACTGGGGCACAGTGCACACAGGCTTTTTGGGCAACGGACAATACGGAGTCAAACTGCTTATATGTGAACACAGTGGGTGGGGTACAGAGGCGGAACTACCGCCAGTGCAACCAGTGCGTTGCACTGGGGCCCGCCACTGTCCAGGGGCCCAAAGCATGTAATGAGTCAAACTGACTCATTACATGCCGCTGTGTGCTGCGGGCAACCGCTGCCTGCAGCACACAGCCGCCCGGACAGGAGAGAAGAACAGCGCAGCGGTACGGGGGAGAAGGAGGAGGAGGGTGGTGGAGGAGGGAGCCGCAGCAGCGCTTTGTTACTGGTTGAGGCGCTGCTGCTGTCCCTCTGCTTTACTATAGGCTGTCTTCCGAGAACAGCCTATAGTGAAGCAGAGGGGCAGCAGCAGCAGCGCCTCCACCAATAACACAGTGCTGCTGCGGCTCCCTCCTCCACCTCCCTCCTCCTCCTTCTCTCCTGCCCGGGAATCGTGACCAGAAGCTGCACCGAGGAGCCTGAGCCAGCGGAGAGGGTAAGTATAATTCTTTCTTTCTTTTTCTTTCTTTCTTTCTTTCTTTCTTTCTTTCTTTCTTTCTTTCTTTCTTTCTTTCTTTCTTTCTTTCTTTCTTTCTTTCTTTCTTTCTTTCTTTCTTTCTTTCTTTCTTTCTTTCTTTCTTTCTTTCTTCAAAAAGGGGGAATCTGCCTGCCGCAATGTGTAAAAAGGGGGAATCTGCTTGCCGTAATGTGTAAAAAGGGGGAATCTGCGTGACGTAATGTGTAAAAAGGGGGAATCTGCCTGACGTAATGTGTAAAAAGGGGGAATCTGCCTGCCGCAATATGTAAAAAGGGGGATGCTGTCTGCCGTAATGCGTAAAAAGGGGGATGCTCTCTGCAGTAATGTGTAACAAGGGCACGCTGTCTGCCGTTATGTGTATAAAGGGTACGCTGTCTGCCGCTATGTTTAACAAGGGCACGCTGTCTGCCGTTATTTGTAAAAAGTGTACGCTGTCTGCCGCTATGTGTAACAAGGGCACGCTGTCTGCCGTTATGTGTAACAAGGGCACGCTGTCTGCCGTTATGTGTAAAAAGGGGACGCTGTCTGCCGTTATGTGTAAAAAGGGCACGCTGTCTGCCATTATGTGTAAAAAGTGTACGCTGTCTGCTGCTATGTTTAACAAGGGCACGCTGTCTGCCGTTATGTGTAAAAAGGGGGACGCTGTCTGCCGTAATGTGTAAAAAGGGGACGCTGTCTGCCGTAATGTGTAAAAAGAGGAATCTGTCCGCTGTAAGGTGTAAAAGGGTCTCTACCTGGTGTAGTGGTGCTACTGTGCGGCGTCATTTGAAATTGGAGACTACTGTGCACCGTTTTATGAATTGGTATTATTTTGTGGCCACACCCCTTCCCCACGAAGCCACGCCATTATGTATTTTTGCGCGCGCCTACAGCGCGCACTGCCCCTGTTTTGCATGCAGGGGTGGGGCTCCAATGCCGTTTCTTGCACACAGTGCTAAAATGTCTAGTTACGGCACTGTTGCTAGGTATCCATTTCTCTGGCCCTGAGTTGGTCCCCCTCACCAGATCCTCTCCAGGGGTGAGGGGGTGGACTTTCATGGGATGGGGGGGGGGCCCAAAGCATTTTGTCGCACCTGGGCCCACCGCTCGCTAGTTCCGCCACTGGTGGGGTATGACCTGCAGAATCAGTGTAGCACCACTGTGTGACAAAATTAGACTAAAGGGACTGGACACAGCTTGTGCATGGACACAGCACACCACTTGTACATGGACACAGCACTGCCACTTGTAGATGGACACAGCAGAGTTCAGCGCAGCACACAGCAGCGTGACTGGAGTGAAACGTCACAGCCACCAGGTCTTTATATAGAATCAAAAACCCGCAAGAATCTGATTCCATGAGGATGATGTTTTGCCTCGGTTAGGAATCCGAGCCTAGCAGGAAAACACAAGCCATGGCTCAGATTGACTCGTAAACCGGAAGCTCGGGGGGGCGGGGGGGGGGGGGGGAATCAGATTCAAGGTAATCCAAACCGCTCAACTCTAGTATATAGGCACTGGGTAGTGGCACAGGTAAACTGGAATCGCTGGAGCTACAGTAAAAGTGGAAGATATGGGTCTTTCACTGTAATGCTCTAACACTGTACAGAACAAAATAGCCCCTGCAAATGCTCAGCAGAGATCCCGGTGGCCATCTTGGGATAGGACATGAAGCCTCTCTGGAGGACAATAATGCACTCCTCTTTCAACATGTGATACTAGATAAGGTAGATCTTTCAATTAATTGTAATTGATACAATGTTCTGTCCTGTTTACAGTATTTTTGCTCTGTGCAGAGACAATGATTAATTCTCTGGAATGAAGGTAAATTCAGTGGATGGGGTTTACATCAATCTGTGATATCTGCAGCAATAAAACACATTAGGTCGACACCTATAGACAGTGACTAGGTCGACACAGTAAATGGGTCGACGCGGTCATTAGGTCGACATGAACAAGGTCGACGTGAGGTTTTTTTATGTTTTTTTGGTGTCGTTTTCTTTGTAAAGTGATCGGGACCCTTGCATGTCGACCCATTTCCTGTATCGACCTAGTCACTATCAACCTATAGGTGTCGACCTAATGTGTGTCGACCTAGACACTGTCGACCCTGAGTCCCATAGTCACCCATTATACATTTTCTGTTATTACAATAGTTTTTGCCTTTCTTATACTTTTTACTCAAAATTCAGGTTACATCTGCCCCTCCTGCAGTGCACATGGTTTTGCCCAACTGCTAACAAAATTCCTGCTGCGATCAACTCAGAATTACCCCCTTTGTCAGGGGATTGGCACCCTCTCTCCTAGGCATAGTACATAGACCCCACAGCTAAGCATTTTTCTGTGAACAGTTGTATGATACAGGTGATGTGCTTCTGATAACATCTAATATAAATGCAACTCAACTCAAATAAAAGTAAATTAGTGATTATTATTATTATTATTACATTTTATTTATAGGGCGTCACAAGTGTTTTGCAGCGCCGTACAAAGGACAGTAGTACAGGGAGACAAAACTTAGCATAACAGTAAATAAATAACAAAAATGGAGTGCAGGTAACAAAGAGCAACACAATTCTCAAAACATAACACAGCTTAGATGTAAGTAGCGAAGGAATAATCATTGTACTACTTGGGGCTGGCGGCCATAGATAGAGAGGAGCCTTTACCAGTAGTAGGAAAAGCAGGTAAAGATGGTCGCTGAGTGAAATGTGTCGAGAAGAGGGCTTAGACAACAAGAGAAAAGAGGACCCTGCTCTGAAGAGCTAACAATCTAGGCCAGGCTTTTTCAACCAGTGTGCCGTGGAACACTAGTGTGCCGCGACCAGTTGCAAGGTTTGCCGTGGAGCCAGAGCAGCTTCTTGCACCTTCAGAGTGAACTGTTGGCCCGGGCTCTTCTTAGAAGATCAGTCGTGCTCCGGCCATGACCTGTGCATTGGTGACACGGCGGTGTGATATCATAGGTCACGGCCGCCGTGTGTCACCACATTGGTGACGCGGCGGTGTGATATCATAGGTCACAGCCTACACATCTTCCAGTTCCTGCCTGCATCCACAGCTTTCCTTGCCCACCCACATCCACACCTGCCTGACCGCCCGCTGCTCAGTATTCGCAGTTTCCATTATGAACAACCCCCGCCACTGAGGGACAGAGAGGAGGACAGCTGACCGGTAGGGGCTAATATTTGTTATATTATTTCTCCTGTAGTGGGCAATAGGATTTATGGGGGGAACAATGTGAATAACTCATGTGGGAAGTAATAGTATTTATGTAGGGAGCAACATGATTTATGTAGAGAGCAATGTGATTGTTTTTTCTGTGTAGACCAATGTATGTGTAGATTTGTTTTTTACTGTGAGGGCCAATGTGTGTTTTTTGTTTTTTGTCTGTGGGAAACTGATGGTGTGCCTTGGCAATTTTAAAATATTGTTTGGTGTGCCGCGAGTAAAAAAAGGTTGAAAATCACTGATCTAGGCCCTCATTCCGAGTTGTTCGCTCGCAAGCTGCTTTTAGCAGCTTTGCACACGCTAAGCCGCCGCCTACTGGGAGTGAATCTTAGCATAGTAAAATTGCGAACGAAAGATTAGCAGAATTGCGAATAGACACTTCTTAGCAGTTTCTGAGTAGCTCCACACTTACTCGGCAACTGCGATCAGTTCAGTCAGTTTCGTTCCTGGTTTGACGTCACAAACACTCTCAGCGTTCGCCCAGACACTCCCCCGTTTCTTCAGACACTCACGCGTTTTTCCCAGAAATGGCAGCGTTTTTTCACACACACCCATAAAACGGCCAGTTTCCGCCCACAAATACCCACTTCCTGTCAATCACATTACGATCACCAGAACGAAGAAAAAACCTCGTAATGCTGTGAGTAAAATTCCTAACTGCATAGCAAATTTACTTGGCGCAGTCGCAGTGCGAACATTTCGCATGCGCAATTAGCGGAAAATCGCTGCGATGCGAAGAAAATGACCGAGCGAACAACTCGGAATGACCACCCTAGTGGGGAGGGGTGACAGACAGATGACATGAGGTGCAAGCAAGCAGGAGGAAGCCTGACGGCGGTATGCAAGCAAAGCAGAGATGTTCAAGGCATGGGCAGGGGGATGGAGGAGCAGCCTAAGGACTAGGTTATGCATTGGAGGGGTACGCTTTGATAAATAGGTGGGTTTTCAGTGCCCGTTTGAAGCTTTGCAAGGTCGGGGAGAGTCTAATGGAGCGGGGGAGCGTGTTCCACTGAAGGGGTGCAGCACGGGCAAAATCCTGAGAGAGGTGACGGTCATCAGCCGACCGTAGTGGGCGGGAGGGAGTATGAAGGGAGAGGAGGTTGGAGATGTAGGGAGCAGTGGAATTAGAGATGGCCTTGTATGTGATGGTGAGGAGTTTGAAGAGGATTCTGTAGGGGAATGGGAGCCAGTGTAGATTTTGGCGAAGGGGAGTGGCAGAAGTGGAGTGGCGGGAGAGGAAGATGAGCCTAGCTGCGGAGTTGAGGACAGATTGGAGGGGAGCGAGATGGGAGCAAGAGAGGCCAGTGAGGAGAATATTGCAGTAGCCGAGTCGTGAGATGACCAGTGAGTGGATGATAAGTTTAGTTGCACTCTGGGAGAGAAATGGCCTGATGCGAGCAATGTTGCATAGCTGGAACCGACAAGATTGCGCCAGACCTTGGATGTAGGGTGCAAAGGAGAGGGAGGAGTCAAGAGTGACACCCAGACAGCGGAGTTGGGGAACGGGGGAGATGATAGTGTTGTCAACAGTGATCGAGATATTTGTTGGGGGTGTTGCTCTGGCTGGGGGAAAGATAATGAGTTCAGTTTTGTCCATGTTGAGCTTCAGAGAGTGCTCAGACATCCAGGAGGAGATTGCGAAAAAGGGAGTTTACCAAAAGAATGGTATTAGACTCTCCTATTACGGGGCACTCTTGTGTACACGAGTGCCCCGTAATAGGAGAGTCTAATACCATTCTTTTGGTAAACCCCCTTTTTCGCATTCTAGCTATACTCTTAGGGTGCACCACCCACCGTACAACATTGGCTTGAAGTAATTAACTAGGTATGGGTATATTAATATGATTACTATCACATTTTTTCATTTAAAGTATGTTTGAGAGTCTGTGCGGCCTGTCTAAAACTTTCTCTTTTATCCAGGAGGAGATGGCAGAGAGGCAGCTGGAGACCTGAGAGAGGACAGAGGGGGACAGATCAGGAGAGGAGAGGTAGAGTTGTGTGTCATCAGCATAGAGGTGGTATTGAAGGCCAAAGGAGTTAATGAGCGCACCCAGGGAAGAGGTGTAGAGGGAGAACAGAAGTGGGCCTAGGGCAGAACCCTGAGGGACACCAACAGGAAGGATGGAAGGGTGTGAGGTGGTTCCGGAGGCAGACACAGAGAAGGAGCGGTTAGTGAGGTATGAGGTAAACCAGTCAAGGACGGTGCTAGAGAGGCCAATGTTTTGGAGTGTGCGGAGGAGGAGAGGGTGATCCACGGTGTCAAAGGCAGCAGAGAGGTCCAGAAGGATGAGCAAAGAGAAGTGGCCCTTGGATTTGGCCGAAGGCAGGTCATTGGTGACTTTCACCAGGGCATTCTCGGTGGAGCGAAGTGGTCGAAAGCCAGATTGTAGTGGATCAAGGAGTGGTCAGAGAGGTAGCTTGTGAGATGGCTGTAGACCAGTAGTTTGGAGGCGAAAGGGAGAAGAGAGATGGGGCGGTAGCTAGTGAGTGATGAAAGGGTCGAGGTTGGTTTTTTTGAGAATAGGGGACACCAGAGCATGTTTGAATGGCGAGGGGAAGATGCCAGTAGAAAGCGATAGGTTAAAGAGGTGAGCAAGGTGGGATCAGGCAGTGGGGGGGGAGGGAGTGGAGAAGACAGGAGGGGAGGGGGTCCAAGGGGCAGGTTGAGGGGGGGGGGGGGATAAGATGAGGGAGTGGACTTCCTTGTCTGAGGTGGGACAGAAGCAGGACAGGGTGGGATAGATGGAGGGGAGGTATGGTGGGGGCAGGGGTGACAGGAGGAGATGTAATTTTGAATATCCTCAATTTTGGAGATGAAGAAGGAGGCAAAGTCAGTGGCAGTGAGGGAGGAGGGGAGGGAAGGAGGAGGGGGGCGAAGGAGCGTGTTGAAAGTTTCAAAGGGTCAGCGTGGACTGGAGGCCTGAGAAGAGATGAGTGCTTGGAAAAAGGATTGCTTGGTGAGAGAAAGAGCAGAGCTATAGGAGGAGAGAAAAAACTTGAAATGGAGGTAGTCCGCCAGAGAGTGTGATCTCCTCCAGGAGCGTTCTGCGGAGAGTGAACATTTTTGTAGAAATCGTGTAAGTTTGGTGTGCCAGGGTTGGGGTTTGGAGCGGCGGAGGGGGACAGAGGAGAGGGGGGCCACAGAGTCGAGAGCAGCGGTAAGGGAAGAGTTATAGAAGGTAAGGGATCCATCAGTTAAATGTTCCACCCATACTTCTCATTTGTCCAAGATCTATAGGTAAGTGCTGGGTGCACCATTGCCAGGCCTCTGTCTTATAGGGCCCGCAGCACCCGCACCTCCTGAAGTTGCAGAGGTGCCGTTACTGCCAGAATCAGCCTGTGTCTCACATCTCTGTGTCTGCGGAAGACAGGCGACCCCTTATACCAAACTGGACTGTCGCCAGTAAATCAGTGCCCCCCCCCCTAGCTCTCCTCTGCGCGACGTGCTCACTGTAAATAACTGCTGACGTCAGCATCATCCTGACAGCCTTGGTTTAATAAAAACATTGAAACATTACAAATCACTGTAACCGTTATTTCAGGCAAAAGAGGGTGGAGCCAGAATTTATCTGCTGCCACCAAACCCTGCTACACGCTGCTATCTACACGACGTCTCCGCTCTAAGTGGCTTATAGTAAATGTCAGCGCTGCAGCTGGGAAGAGGTTTCCTGCCGCTCAGTGATTTCTCAGCTCTTCCTCTTACAAGAGATGTCTGCTCAGGAGATGGGTTTAACCCCTCGTTTCCCTGTTATGTGTACAGTGACCTGTGGTGACACTCAGGAGTTAATGTGCTTCAGAACACAGCATGCTGAACTTTGGATAATGCAGTTATTGCCCTGTTGCAAATGTTGTGTCTGTGCACTATGCAATTATTGTAAAGTCAAATCACTAAACTGGGTGTCTATTTATGTGCACCCAATATTCATATATACAATATATATATTTTCAAGGCCGAAATGCCAGAATAAAGGAGGGTCACACCAACTGCCAGTGAGTCCTGGCCAGAGATGTTTGGAAGTATGGAGTGGCAGTTGGTGGCAGCTGGGGTGGCTCCTCCATTTGAGTTTTGGACTGCACTGCAGTCCCACCCCTGGAGCCGCCACTGGCCGTGTCCGTTGCTGCATCTTTTGCTGGTCCAAGGTCCACGACTTTATGCAAATGGCACTACAAATTCCTTCCCCGGTGTACATCCGTGGCACCCGCCGGTGGCATCTGTAGACGCTGCAATACAGCTTGGTGCACCTTCAGATGCCACCATCGGTTGCACCAACAAAACTTGCACCTGCCTTATGGTTCTCTGTAAGCAACCATTGTCAGCGACACACTAAGCCGCCTCCCAGTCATTGAATTGGAAGCCCAGAACATTCTCAGAACATTTTTGAGACCACGTACACACACACTCTGGACACATGTGCAGTGCGACTTAGACGCATACGCAAAAGAAAAAAGTATTGCCGCTGCGTCCGGCTCATAGTCAAGCATATGAGAAGATAGAACACTGAAAGCAATGAAAATAGTAATAGCACATCAACCATGTAGATACATTGGAAAGTGTTTCTGGGAAGCATTAAAATAAGTTGACATATATATATATATATATATATATACATACACTGCTCAAAAAAATAAAGGGAACACTTAATCAACACAATGTAAGTCCAAGTCAATCACACTTCTGTGAAATCAAACTGTCCACTTAGGAAGCAACACTGATTGACAATCAATTTCACATGCTGTTGTGCAAATGGAATAGACAACAGGTGGAAATTATAGGCAATTAGCAAGACACCCCCAATAAAGGAGTTGTTCTGCAGGTGGTGACCACAGACCACTTCTCAGCTCCTTATGCTTTCTGGCTGATGTTTTGGTCACTTTTGAAAGCTGGCGGTACTTTCACTCTAGTGGTAGCATGAGACGGAGTCTACAACCCACACAAGTGGCTCAGGTAGTGCAGCTCATCCAGGATGGCACATCAATGCGAGCTGTGGCAAGAAGGTTTGCTGTGTCTGTCAGCGTAGTGTCCAGAGCATGGAGGCGCTACCAGGAGACAGGTCAGTACATCAGGAGACGTGGAGGAGGCCGTAGGAGGGCAACAACCCAGCAGCAGGACCGCTACCTCCGCCATTGTGCAAGGAGGAACAGGAGGAGCACTGCCAGAGCCCTGCAAAATGACCTCTAGCAAGCCACAAATGTGCATGCGTCTACTCAAACGATCAGAAACAGACTCCATGAGGGTGGTATGAGGGCCCGACATCCACAGGTGGAGGTTGTGCTTACAGCCCAACACCGTGTAGGACGTTTGGCATTTGCCAGAGAACACCAAGATTGGCAAATTCGCCACTGGCGCCCTGTGCTCTTCACAGATGAAATCAGGTTCTCACTGAGCACATGTGACAGATGTGACAGAGTCTGGAGACGCCAAGGAGAATGTTCTGCTGCCTGCAACATCCTCCAGCATTTGGCAGTGGGTCAGTAATGGTGTGGGGTGGCATTTCTATGGGGGGCCACACAGCCCTCCATGTGCTCGCCAGAGGTAGCCTGACTGCCATTAGGTACCGAGATGAGATCCTCAGACCCCTTGTGAGACCATATGCTGCTGCGGTTGGCCCTGGGTTCCTCCTAATGCAAGACAATGCTAGACCTCATGTGGCTGGAGTGTGTCAGCAGTTCCTGCAAGACGAAGGCATTGATGCTATGGACTGGCCCGCCCGTTCCCCAGACCTGAATCCAATTGAGCACATCTGGGACATCATGTCTCGCTCCATGCACCACAGACTGTCCAGGAGTTGAGGATGCTTTAGTCCAGGTCTGGGAGGTGATCCCTCAGGAGACCATCCGCCACCTCATCAGGAGCATGCCCAGGCGTTGTAGGGAGGTCATACAGGCACGTGGAGGCCACAGACACTACTGAGCCTCATTTTGACTTGTTTTAAGGACATTACATCAAAGTTGGATCAACCTGTAGTGTGTTTTTCCACTATAATTTTGAGAGTGACTCCAAATCCAGACCTCCATGGGTTAATAAATTTGATTTCCATTGATAATTTTTGTGTGATTTTGTTGTCAGCACTGTCAAAGTCAAAAATATTACATAGAGAGACCATATAAACTGCACACATATAAGCCGCTATACTTGCAAATATGCGCAGCGAGCACAGCAAACACCAGACATCATGGAGATATAGAATTGGCTGATGAATTGATGTCATGAATACGTATCATTTGAACAGAACCAGATGTGCCCATCATGTTTGGTATTGAAGCAAGCAGAATGATGTGTGGGTTAGTTTGATGCTGGTTGTGAAGTTGTGGGACATTGCAGCAGATAGATATGATTATATGTATAAAAGCTAAGATCATATTGTTAGAACAATGGATGCTCAAGACAACCTTTTACTAAGTTTTCAGGGCTGAACCTGATTAGCATATACAAAGAGAATAGTGACTCAATACAAAGGAGAAAGAAAGACCCCTCCCCCAGGTACTGGTCAAACAGGAAGGTAGTGGTCAGGTGTGGCCTCAGAGAACAGATGTAATGTAGCTACACTCACACACACACACACACACAGCTACCTGGCACCCAGCAGCATGGCGGCTAAATCCCCAGGACATCCTCCAAACTAAAGGCTAAGTATTGAACTTCACATGGCTAGATAAGGAAACAGACAGATTGCTTTCTGGTTTAAATAGGATATTGTAACTTGGTTGTGTGATTGTTGGGTGTTTGTGGATACTCTGTGAAGTCTGTGATGGATTGGAACAGTATACCATCTGTAGCATAGTATTTGTGGTATTTGTTTGCCTATGGAGATTTAAAATAGATTGTGCTGGTTAGTTATACTATATATCCTGTTAATCATAAATACCACCATGCAGTTACGTTTGTGTTAATTACATTGTGATCTGGTCTTGTGATGAATATGCTCTGGTTATTGAGATACTGAAGTTGTTTGGGATGTGAAATTATGAGATGGTTCTAGGAAGTTGGATTACATTGTGAAAGGTGATTTAGATGGTTTGGAATTGTAAAATCAGAACATATGCATTGTTTTGAGGCTTGGACATTTTGGAATAACATGGAGTCTTGTGTCTCCTGCTATGTGATTGTGGTGTAATTGAGAGTGCCATGTGTTTGGACCTGCAAATCTAAAATGGCTGCTGCTGGATGTCTTCCCCTCCCCCTTTCAGCCATGTGGTGTGGTCTTTAGAATCAAGTGGAGGTTTCCCAAAATGGAGTCTAGCTTCTGTCCCATGATATAGGGACAGCCAGTATGAGTAAGCCCAAGTATTTCATCAGCATTGACTAACTGCGCAGCGATTGTTCCTCACATGTGTAAGCTTCTCTGCAATCATGTTGTCTTACTGTGAGCCATTTCTCTCATATCTCTCTCTCTCTCTCTCTCTCTCTCCCTTCTCTTTTCTCCCATATCTCCCCTTTGACTAGTATTGTATTGTATTGTATTAGATTGGTATTGTATTGTATTTCTAGTGTAGCTATTTTGGTTAGGAAGTATCTGTTATATTGTAGTGTATCATTTGTACTGTTATTCCCTTTTACAAGTATATTAGATATAATACAGTTAATAGGCTTTGGACCCTAAACCAGTATCTGTGTATTGTCTATAGTTTTAAGTGTTCACTTGAGCGTCGGTGACGCTCAAGCAGCTTTGTAGTTAGTCAGGTTACACAAGGTTGCACTTACACCCTGTATTCACATTAAGGTATTCTGTGTATTTCATTGATAAGGTTTAGACATAAAGGTATAGCGTTGTGAGCGTCTGCGCCGCTGGTGATCTCCTCGTGGTCTCGAGCGTCCGCTACGCCATAGCGAATCAGTACTCTAGTCATAGCCAACAACGTGCTGTCCTGTGATCTCTGGGCCGTGAGCGAACGTGACGCGTGAGCGTCTCGCCTACGGCTGAGCGATCGTTACGCAACCAGCGTACCCATACGGTACTTCTTAAGTAAACAGCGTACAGTGTTCTTAGACTTCATAAAGGGTTGTTTATACGACAAAGGAATTTAACATTGTCAATTGGGGGACTCGTCCTGTCCTTCACATATCTCTGCTAGGTAATATCAGCAGACATTATCCATCAGCAAAGGGCGGGATCATATTCCTTGCAGTGCTGATTGGATAAGCGTCTGTTTCGCTTAGTAAAGGGTGCTGAGGGAATCCGGGACCGGAGGTAAGAACAGTACGCTATTGTCTTTGAAAATCTGGTTTTTATTTCAATTTGGTGCCAACTACACACTCAGGCCTAGAATAACTTTAGGAGTTTTGAATGATGACTTTCTTTGTGACAAGAGGCCGCATGGTCTGTCCACCATTTTGTGTGACCCTCATGGAGGTGGAAGGGGGAGGAGCAGCGGCCATTTTGGGAAGGTCAAATTTTTTATTTTTTTTTCTGAGCGGCTGGTTTTCAGTTGACTCAGGAAACAATCAGCCATCCACTGTCAAAAAGAAATCATCATTTAATGAGTTTTTTTTAATGCATTTATTTAATCTATATCATAGTCAATCATAAGTAATAGTGATTGGTACTTATATGTAATATCTATATGCGTGTGCTTACATCAATGTATGTTATTAGATTAAATTTAGAATTGCATTTTCATCTGTGTAAGTTTCACATCTCACCTTCCTGTTTGCCATTTGCATTGATAACGTGCTGAGAAAATTTGCTGCTATAAAAAAAAAAAAAAAGGTAAGGGAGTAACTGAAAAAAACAAAAACAAAAAAAAAACAAGCACACAGCATAGAAGATACTGTGTGGTGTTTGGTAAGCGTTTATATAGTGAAATATCGCTTATAGTAAGGCGATACAGAAGCCACAAGACAATAGCACACATTTGTTCAGTTTCCAAAATTTAGTTTAAATACCTTACTTTACTGTAACGCCTCTGGGGAGAGCTATCAGACTACGGGAAATGATTTTTCTGATCAGAAAACTATAAGAATGATAGTGGGTTGAAAACGGTATGAGTGTATTGAATCCCGCTTTGTGGACTTTGTGATCTATGTGATAAAACGGTATTGAATTCCGCTTTGTGGACTTTGTGATCTGTGTGATCTATGTGGAACGTGATGAGCACGATCTGAGTGAAAACGTGCAACAGAGTGTGATAAAGTTTTCGTTGTATTACGCTCTGGCTGTTTTGGAGCACAGTAGGGAGACTCCAATGATCCTACCATTTATGGGCAACAAGTGTCTATAAGTGGTACGATTGGACCGCACGGTTGTATGTGTGACCAATAACGCAACGTGATATGAGGTCGTATATCCATGCGTAAATCTTGCCCTCATACGTGTTGTAGGGAGCACATGCAAGCGTGATTTGTGTAAAAGAAAAAGGAAGGGAATTTTCTCAGGAAAATCTCTAGAGATAGGGCCTGCAACGGCTACACGTGTCTGCTAGAAGGCGGAACGGGGATACCCGGAGCAGAAGAAGTTCAGTGGAAGAGCTTTAAGGATTTCCAACGAAGTTCTGTGTTTGGTGCATTTTAGGAAGTTTTTCTGTGTTAAAAAGGTCCACAATGGCAGCCAAGTGCACAACACAGAGACGGTCGGAGGTCAGGATTCAGACTCCAGAGGCTTGTAGACCCCGAGGGTCTGCTCGGTTAGTAATGTGGAGGAGGTATGGTCCCCACACTGAGACCTTTTGTGATGAATGGACACGAATGACTGCAGGGGATAAGGCACCATTTCCCGGGATAGGTAGTTTTGACTTAGAGGTGTTGCATAATTTAAGGCAAAGGATCAGTCTCATAAAATCCTGGAAACAACGAGTTAAACATGATGATTGTTTGCAGTTATGGCAACAGGAAAGTGAAATGCAAAGAAATGTAACTTACATATCTAACTTTCATCTTGAGAGGAGAGACATGGCATTGAAGAGGATTATGGTTGCAGAGAAATGGCACAATGTTGTACGATAAAAATGCACTTAGTAACTGTATTAAGAATGAAAGTGTTAAATGTAATAATGTTTATGAAAATGAAAGTGTAAAAATTACAAATGTTAACCTGTGCAAGTCGCACCCCATGTTAAACTTCCCTCAGGATTACCAACAAGAAAGTGAGCCCAGAACGATGTCGGCACCTCTTCCAGAAGCCATCCTACAAGACATCCAGGTGGACGCGACCAAATTGGTAAAGGCAATAATCAAACCCCCTAACGGAGGGTCAGGTGAGGTCGTGTCCACAGGTACGTACAATGTTTTATATCACGCACAAACAAATGTACCCCATATTGTAAGACCAAAACAAGGTGATGTGATTGAGTTTAGTCCTGTCAGGGTGATCACAGTCCCCAATGGGAAGACTGATGATCAGGGAACCATTCCCGTCAAGGACAGTGCAATGCGCCATCCCTGGTCCCGGACAGAATTGAGATCAATCATATCTGATTACCCAGATCCTAGGAAAGATCTAACTGTATGATCAAAGATTCACAGAAGGTATATCAACTCCCTAGACAACGACATAATCATGGTATCCAAGGAATCAGGTAGGTACAGGGAAAGCGGTTGATGGTGATGAGCATCCAAGCGTTTGAGGAGGCATCAAATCAGCCAAGACCCCAGTTCACTGACACTTGGAGAAAGCCAAGGATCTGTTACCATTGTAGAAGAGAAGGGCATTATGCCAACAACTGTAATAACCCACATAAAGTTAGACCCCCTAGACCAAGAAATGAGCAAAATTACAACACACACCATTATAATCAGAGATCAGATAGGAAGAATTTTGGGCCACACCCATAATATATAGTCAGGAAAGGTGATCATTAGGACTGATGGTAAGCCCGAGGTAACGGTTAATAAAGTGGGAGGTCATTCACTGAAGACACCGGAATGACCAGGTGAAACGTTGTAAATGTATCTGTGAAATGTTTTTTTTCTCTCTCTCTCTCGCTATCCCCATCTCTGACGATTATTGGTAAGAATTCAAACATTGCATATCCACTTGGTCCTTGCAGAAGTCTACCAAACCCCAGCATGACCTCCGCCACAATGTATTTCTGGCCAGATACAGACAGTGGAGTAATGCAGGTGCTGGTGGGGAGGGACTGCTCAAGGAGACCATTAGACACGTAGCTATGACAGCCTGATAATCTGACAATGTTTTTCTAATGCTAACAATGTTTTCTTAATGTTGACAATGTTTAAAAATGCTTTGTTTCTCTTTTCTTATTGATGGTTATTGTCGAGTTATGTAATGTATATATGCACATGAATTGTTCTCTATCTCTTTTGTTTTTTTTGTTGTCTCTCTCTTCCCACTCATGTTTCCATGGTTTAAAGATGCTATGTCACCCCTCAGTTGGACCAATGGTAATGCCAGATTTTTGCTCCTTACAGAAAGATCGCCGGTTAGGAAGGAATATTGCATCACCAGAATGTTCGTTTGGAAGACTGAGAGACAGCACCTTTGAGAGGACAGCAGAACAAGAAGAACAACAAGACGAGAGAACTTATTATCGTAACAAGTTCTCTCCCCCTCAAACTGATTTCTTATACCCCCTTTACAAATTTCTCCTTTTCTCCTCCTGTAAGATGGACTTGCCCCAAGAGACTGTGATATGGATTTTCCTGTTGACCATGATGTTGACCAGAGCAGTCTGTTTCGGTGAGAGTACCAGCGAGGTCGAGAAAGGATCCAGAAAGGTCCTGATGACTGAGACGGAGGTGTAAATTTCCAATAGCAACCCAATCACCAAGCAAAGGCGAGTACCGGGCACGATCTAACAACCATGTTATTTGTAAACAATTGTGAAGGATTGTTAGTTCAAAAAGAAAATTGTATCTGTAGGCTCTGTGACAATCTGGTAGAGGATGGATGCATAAAGAAATGCCAATCCAGTTTTAATATCCATATGGACCGGCATCCATTGAGTGACTATCACTCCTTAGTGGGTAGTGTGTTAAATAAAACAGATTGTTGGGTATGCTCTCAAGTACCTCAGGGTCATAGTAAATCAGGGCTAGTACCATTTCCTTTAACGGTAGGGGAGGTACTTGAGCTAAAGGGTGGGAGACCGGTGGACAGGAGGTTTAATATCTCCAGCCCTCCTAGTTTGAAGCTCCACCAATACCATGTGGATAGGTCCCTATTATGTTTTAACATCTCCAATCCCCGAAAGCCGGGAAATTGGGAAGTGACATGGAGCAACCTTACCATGACCTTTTCACACAGAGCAGATAGAATGCCTACAGATACAGAGCTTGTACGCCACATAGCCAGTAGAGGAAAATCTTTCCGGTATCGATATACCTTAGGAAATAGGATTACTAGAGTTGGAGAGGTATCACCAGGATACTGTGCACATATCGTACAAACTGATACGTGCCTTAAACAGATGGAAGAATTAGGGTCAGGAGATTTCACCTGGAAGGTCTGTAACATGGTCATGTCCTTCTCCGTCCCATATGTTCTCCCCGATGACGCATATTTCATATGCGGGAGAAAGGCGTACAAGTGGCTTGCCCCAAACTCTGAAGGATTGTGTTATATTGGAAAAGTATTGCCTGAAGTGATGACTGTTACACATGACAAAATGAAGGACATACACCGTGGTGCCCAAGCTCCTTATACTCACACTCATTACGAGCACCGAGTTAAAAGACAACTGTCAGAAAGGTTAGAGCATCCGGCCTCTGATCTTATCCATGAATCCACCGGGATTCAGGTTCTGGTAGCGTTAGATTTCACTCGCACCGCTCGAGGAGTGATGAATTATAGATACATTTCCGCACTCGCCAATTTGTTAGATAATATCACTGAAATGTATGATGACACGTTCAGATACACTGGAAGAGAACTTCAAGCGTACAAAACAGAACTAGTTCAGCATAGGATGGTTCTTAATTATCTTACAGCAGTAACAGGCGGATATTGTGTTACATTGGCAACACAGTACGGCATAAAGTGTTGCACGTATATCACAAATAGCACCGAGGATCCGGTAGAGGTCATAGACCAAAAGATGGACGACATTCTCCAATTGAAGTGGGAATTTCGCCGAAAACACAATCTCACCCTTGCTGCTGTAGGTAATGAGCTGACTGGTTGGGTGTCATGGTTGAACCCGCGAAATTGGTTCTCCGGTTTAGGAGACTGGGCTCAAGGAGTCATAATGGATGTTGGAAAGTTTCTACTATGTATCTTGGGTGTCGTTATATCGATTGGATTGATATTTAGATGCAGGCAGGCTTTAATGAGGTGCAAACAAAGTACAAAAGTGATGAGCTTGAGGAGTGAGGAAACCGTAATTAACCTGGATTTGGTATATGACCCAATGATAGAAACCATGATGTGATGAAAATGCGATTATACGGTCCGTTTCTTTCACCTGTTTTTCTGCTTTTCTCCAAGATACAAAGACCCCTTGGACGAGGAAGTTGACGAGACGCTATACAGACAACAGACAAGCACCAAAGATGAAGTTTTGACAACCTATGATATGGACACTTGATGAACTTTGCCATGGATCCCCAGTTTCCCTAGTATTTTTAAACTCACGCTAGCCCAACATTTTTGTAAATCTGATGGCACTGACAAAGCTATTTGCTCATGCCCAAGGAGCAATACAGCGCAAAGAAGACGACTCTCAACAGATACCGAACAAAAACTTCAACAACAGATGTACATTTCCCTGACATAGAATACCACCGCATTTACCGTAATTATGTCTTTTCTTCATTTCTACAACCCTCAGGTAATGACACACATAGTCGATAGGGAATACAGGCTCAGATATCAGCAACCACATACTTCCCCCATTCATGTATCATCAACTAAAATGTGCTCCCCATTTTGTTCAAAATCCGAAAAGAGCTCGGTAAAGTTTGACAGCCCATCCACAGACCTGTACCACAGGATAAGAAGGAATTCAAATGTATACTTCGCAATACCTCGAAGCTTGATGTACAACACGTACGGCACGATGATACATGACCCCCCAAACATGGATTCATACACACATGCTTCTGCTATCTCACTAGGTCATACCCTCTTCACACCTTCTCCTCTCTCCTCCCTTACCCAACCATGGAAATGTATTAACCCCTGACATATATTTTTCTCTTTTTGAAATGTTTTAGGAAGTGGCAGTTATTGGTGACTGCCAAAGGGTGGACTGTCAAAGTCAAAAATATTACATAGAGAGACCATATAAACTGCACACATATAAGCCGCTATACTTGCAAATATGCGCAGCGAGCACAGCAAACACCAGACATCATGGAGATATAGAATTGGCTGATGAATTGATGTCATGAATACGTATCATTTGAACAGAACCAGATGTGCCCATCATGTTTGGTATTGAAGCAAGCAGAATGATGTGTGGGTTAGTTTGATGCTGGTTGTGAAGTTGTGGGACATTGCAGCAGATAGATATGATTATATGTATAAAAGCTAAGATCATATTGTTAGAACAATGGATGCTCAAGACAACCTTTTACTAAGTTTTCAGGGCTGAACCTGATTAGCATATACAAAGAGAATAGTGACTCAATACAAAGGAGAAAGAAAGACCCCTCCCCCAGGTACTGGTCAAACAGGAAGGTAGTGGTCAGGTGTGGCCTCAGAGAACAGATGTAATGTAGCTACACTCACACACACACACACACAGCTACCTGGCACCCAGCAGCATGGCGGCTAAATCCCCAGGACATCCTCCAAACTAAAGGCTAAGTATTGAACTTCACATGGCTAGATAAGGAAACAGACAGATTGCTTTCTGGTTTAAATAGGATATTGTAACTTGGTTGTGTGATTGTTGGGTGTTTGTGGATACTCTGTGAAGTCTGTGATGGATTGGAACAGTATACCATCTGTAGCATAGTATTTGTGGTATTTGTTTGCCTATGGAGATTTAAAATAGATTGTGCTGGTTAGTTATACTATATATCCTGTTAATCATAAATACCACCATGCAGTTACGTTTGTGTTAATTACATTGTGATCTGGTCTTGTGATGAATATGCTCTGGTTATTGAGATACTGAAGTTGTTTGGGATGTGAAATTATGAGATGGTTCTAGGAAGTTGGATTACATTGTGAAAGGTGATTTAGATGGTTTGGAATTGTAAAATCAGAACATATGCATTGTTTTGAGGCTTGGACATTTTGGAATAACATGGAGTCTTGTGTCTCCTGCTATGTGATTGTGGTGTAATTGAGAGTGCCATGTGTTTGGACCTGCAAATCTAAAATGGCTGCTGCTGGATGTCTTCCCCTCCCCCTTTCAGCCATGTGGTGTGGTCTTTAGAATCAAGTGGAGGTTTCCCAAAATGGAGTCTAGCTTCTGTCCCATGATATAGGGACAGCCAGTATGAGTAAGCCCAAGTATTTCATCAGCATTGACTAACTGCGCAGCGATTGTTCCTCACATGTGTAAGCTTCTCTGCAATCATGTTGTCTTACTGTGAGCCATTTCTCTCATATCTCTCTCTCTCTCTCTCTCTCTCTCCCTTCTCTTTTCTCCCATATCTCCCCTTTGACTAGTATTGTATTGTATTGTATTAGATTGGTATTGTATTGTATTTCTAGTGTAGCTATTTTGGTTAGGAAGTATCTGTTATATTGTAGTGTATCATTTGTACTGTTATTCCCTTTTACAAGTATATTAGATATAATACAGTTAATAGGCTTTGGACCCTAAACCAGTATCTGTGTATTGTCTATAGTTTTAAGTGTTCACTTGAGCGTCGGTGACGCTCAAGCAGCTTTGTAGTTAGTCAGGTTACACAAGGTTGCACTTACACCCTGTATTCACATTAAGGTATTCTGTGTATTTCATTGATAAGGTTTAGACATAAAGGTATAGCGTTGTGAGCGTCTGCGCCGCTGGTGATCTCCTCGTGGTCTCGAGCGTCCGCTACGCCATAGCGAATCAGTACTCTAGTCATAGCCAACAACGTGCTGTCCTGTGATCTCTGGGCCGTGAGCGAACGTGACGCGTGAGCGTCTCGCCTACGGCTGAGCGATCGTTACGCAACCAGCGTACCCATACGGTACTTCTTAAGTAAACAGCGTACAGTGTTCTTAGACTTCATAAAGGGTTGTTTATACGACAAAGGAATTTAACATTGTCAGCACATTCAACTATGTAAAGAACAAAGTATTTAATAAGAATATTTCATTCATTCAGATCTAGGATGTGTTATTTTAGTGTTCCCTTTATTTTTTTGAGCAGTGTATATATATATATATATATATATAACAGCACGTTTCCATCTCTCTGCTAATTTCAGAGTGTCACTTAGCCGCTTCCCGTGTTGTGTATCTTAGCGGTGGAAGTTTACAGTCTGCACTTCAGATAGTGACACTATTACGCGGATTGCAGGGTTCCCTAATAGACATTTTCAAGTTGTGACGGCTGTACGTCTCTTTGTTTTAGACTGGTAAGTAATTACAGCAATACAGCACGTCTAGCAGAACCGCTAATGGCTTCCTCCTCCTCCGCTCACTGTCACCAGCGCTGTGCATAGAGCTGTACGAGGAATAAATGAGCTGCAGTTTTCTTTTACAAAAAGATACATTGTGATTTAATAATAATAATAATAATTTTATTTATATAGCGCTCTTTCTCCAACAGGACTCTAGGCGCTTTACAGACATCAAAAACAATGCACATGATACAGAGGATCTAATACAGCAATAGATCAGCAACACAGACATAAAAGAAAACCTTAAGCACACAGAAGCATAATGCAGGATTGGTGGAGGCATTTTGGGTAATGACTTCCAAGGGTTGTGTATTCCACCCTCACAAGGTACCAGGTGCGGCAGCCATCTTGGGCTCACAGCGTAGGATTACCCAGGGTGGAATAGTCTACCCCTAGAAGAGATGACACAAAATGGGGGTGATTTCAGAGTCCTATAGTTCAGAGTAGGGTTCCAACAAAACCACCAGGTCCATGTACTTTTCATCCCATCCACAAGCGTACTGGATGGCGCAGACATGTTTGGTGCACTTTGAAGGTTACACTGTGGGAGATGAGCCATACAAGGGCCCAGTGAATATATGGGAAAACTGACACTTATGTAGTAGTATGATGTACCCTGTATGTAGGGCGCAATGGCAGGGTGTGCAATCAGTAGAGGTAAACATTACAGGAAAAGCACATGGTGGGGTGGAAGAGAAAAAAATAATAATAAATAACAGGGGGGGGGGGGGGAGGGGGGGGGGGGACAGTTGCAGGTAACCAGTGGCAGAAGGAAAATAGAGATAACCAGAGGTTAAAGTGAGCCAGAAGGCGGCGGAACTGCGTTCCATCAGTTCCAATTGGAGACGGAACACATAGGCCCTCATTCCGAGTTGTTCGCTCGCTAGCTGCTTTTAGCAGCATTGCACACGCTAAGCCGCCGCCCTCTGGGAGTGTATCTTCGCTTAGCAGATTTGCGAACGAAAGAGTAGCAGAATTGCGAATAAATAATTCTTAGCAGTTTCTGAGTAGCTCGAGACTTACTTCTACACTGCGATCAGCTCAGCCCGTTTCGTTCCTGGTTTGACGTCACAAACACACCCAGCGTTCGGCCAGCCACTCCCCCGTTTCTCCAGACACGCCTGCGCTTTATCTTGGCACGCCTGCGTTTTTCCGCACACTCCCAGAAAACGGTCAGTTTCCGCCCAGAAACACCCACTTCCTGTCAATCACACTCCGATCACTTCAACGATGAAAATTCTTCGTTCGGACGTGAGTAAATCTACTAAGTTTTGTGCTAAATTACTTAGCGCATGCGCACTGCGTACCATGCGCATGCGCATTTTTGCCTTAATCGCTCCGTTGCGAAAATCGGCAACGAGCGAACAACTCGGAATGACCCCCATAACCCAGAAAGAGAGCACGGAGCTCCGACTTCCGGCTGTGTGTGGTGCTATGGGAGAGACGTCATGACGTCTCTCCCATAGAGCCGAGGAGCGGGCACCAGGCGGAGGTCAGCGGTCCGGAAGCAGAATCGGGACTGGTATTGTGGGTTTTTTTTTGGTGTGTGAAGCGGCGCTACTAGGGGGCATCTTCTACTGGGGGCATCTTCTACTGGGGGCATCTATACTGGGGCAACTTCTACTGGGGGAAATTTCTACTGAGGGCATCTTCTACTGGGGGCATCTTCTACTGGGGGCAACTTCTACTGGGGGCAAATGTACAGGGGGCAACTGTACAGGGCGCAACTTCTACTGGGGGCATCTATACTGGGGCATAACTACAGGGGGCAACTGTACTGGTGGCAGCTTCTACTGGGGGCATCTATACTGGGGCATAACTACATGGGGCATCTCTACTGGGTCATAACTACAGGGGGCATCTGTACTGGGGGCAGCTTCTACTGAGGGCATCTGTACTGAGGGCATAACTACAGGGGGCATCTGTACTCTGTACTGGGGGCATAACTACAGGGGGCATCTGTACTGGGGGCATAACTATGGGGGCAATACTACACAGGGCATTACCACTGGGGGCAAATCTACTGGGGGCACTACTGATGGGGGCATTGCATAGGGGGCACTTAATAAGGGGCATCACTCCTGGGGACATAAGGGGCACTACTACTGGGGGCACTGTATAAGGGGCACCAATTCTATGGGCTTTACATAAGGGGCACTGCAGCTGTGGGCACTACCACTACAGTGGGCATTGCATAAGGGGCACTACTACTGAGGGCATTGTATAAGGGATGATACTGCTGTGGTCATCTTGGGTGACCACGCCCCTTTCTGGTTTGAGACCATGACCCTTTTTTTTACAGCACGCGCAATGCCTTTAAGACTGGAGTGAGCAGGGGGGTGTGGGGGGGTGGTGAGTTCCACCACCTCTCCAGGATCACTTTAAGCACTGGGGATAACATTATTTTGATTATGGTGATGGTTTATGCTTTGAATCCTCAGCTGGGCGGTCCACATCTGATGACGTCATTCAACAGCCTGGTAGCGGGATGGGTGTGCAGTCCTGGCGCAGGGCTCCCTCTCCTCCTCCGTTCCCGGCCTGGCGCTGACTCCGGGGCTCCCTCTCCTCCTCCGCTCCCGGCCTGGCGCTGACTCCGGGGCTCCCTCTCCTCCTCCGCTCCCGGCCTGGCGCTGACTCTGGGGCTCCCTCTCCTCCTCCGCTCCCCGCCTGGTGCTGACTCCGGGGCTCCCTCTCCTCCTCCGCTCCCGGCCTGGCGCTGACTCCGGGGCTCCCTCTTCTCCTCCGCTCCCAGCCTGGCGCTGACTCTGGGGCTCCCTCTCCTCCTCTGCTCCTGGCCTGGCGCTGACTCCAGGGCTACCTTTCCTCCTCCACTCACGGCCTGGCGCTGACTCCGGGGTTCCCTCTCCTCCTCCGCTCCCAGCCTGGTGCTGACTCTGGGGCTCCCTCTCCTCCTCCGCTCCCAGTCTGGCGCTGACTCCATGGCTACCTTTCCTCCTCCGCTCCTGGCCTGGCGCTGACTCCGTGGCTCCCTCTCCTCCTCCGCTTCCGGCCTGGCGCTGACTCCGGGGCTCCCTCTCCTCCTCTGCTCCTGGCCTAGTGCTGACTTCGGGGCTCCCTCTCCTCCTCCGTTCCCAGCCTGGCGCTGACTCAGGGGCTCCCTCTCCTCCTCTGCTCCTGGCCTGGCGCTGACTCCAGGGCTCCCTCTCCTCTGCTCCCGGCCTGGCGCTGACTCCGGGGCTCCCTCTCTTCCTCCGCTCCCAGCCTGGCGCTGACTCCGGGGCTCCCTCTCCTCCTCTGCTCCCACCCTGGCACTGACTCTGGGGCTCCCTCTCCTCCTCCTCTCCCAGCCTGGCGCTGACTCTGGGGCTCCCGCTCCTCCTCCGCTCCCAGCCTGGCGCTGACTCCGGGGCTCCCTCTCCTCCTCCGCTCCCCGCCTGGTGCTGACTCCATGGCTCCCTCTCCTCTGCTCCCGGTCTGGCACTGACTCTGTGGCTACCTTTCCTCCTCCGCTCCTGGCCTGGTGCTGACTTCGGGGCTCCTTCTCCTCCTCCGCTCCCAGCCTTGCGCTGACTCCGTGGCTCCCTCTCCTCCTCCGCTCCCGGCCTGGCGCTGACTCCGGGGCTCCCTCTCCTCCTTTGCTCCTGGCCTGGTGCTGACTCCGGGGCTCCCTCTCCTCCTCCGCTCCCAGCCTGGCGCTGACTTCGGAGATCCCTCTCCTCCTCCGCTCCCGGCCTGGCGCTGACTCCGGGGCTCCTTCTCCTCCTCCGCTCCCAGCCTTGCGCTGACTCCGTGGCTCCCTCTCCTCCTCCGCTCCCGGCCTGGCGATGACTCCGGGGCTCCCTCTCCTCCTTTGCTCCTGGCCTGGTGCTGACTCCGGGGCTCCCTCTCCTCCTCCGCTCCCAGCCTGGCGCTGACTTCGGAGATCCCTCTCCTCCTCCGCTCCCGGCCTGGCGCTGACTCCGGGGCTCCTTCTCCTCCTCTGCTCCTGGCCTGGCGCTGACTCCAGGGCTCCCTCTCCTCCTCCGCTCCCGGCCTGGCGCTGACTCCAGGGCTCCCTCTCCTCCTCCGCTCCCGGCCTGGTGCTGACTCCGGGGCTCTCTCTCCTCCTCTGCTCCCAGCCTGGCGCTGACTTCGGGGATCCCTCTCCTCCTCTGCTCCCAGCATGGCGTTGACTTCGGGGCTCCCTCTCCTCCTCTGCTCCCAGCCTGGCGCTGACTTCGGGGATCCCTCTCCTCCCCTGCTCCCGGCCTGGCGCTGACTCCGGGGCTCCCTCTTCTCCTCCGCTCCCAGCCTGGCGCTGACTCCAGGGCACCCTCTCCTCCTCTGCTCCTGGCCTGGCGCTGACTGCAGGGCTCCCTCTCCTCCTCCGCTCCCGGCCTGGTGCTGACTCCGGGGTTCCCTCTCCTCCTCCACTCCCAGCCTGGTGCTGACTCTGGGGCTCCCTCTCCTCCTCCGCTCCCAGTCTGGCGCTGACTCCATGACTACCTTTCCTCCTCCGCTCCTGGCCTGGCGCTGACTTCGGGGCTCCCTCTCCTCCTCCGCTCCCAGCCTGGCGCTGACTCTGTGGCTCCCTCTCCTCCTCCGCTCCCGGCCTGGCGCTGACTCCGGGGCTCCCTCTCCTCTTCTGCTCCTGGCCTGGTGCTGACTCCGGGGCTCCCTCTTCTCCTCCGCTCCCAGCCTGGCGCTGACTTCGGGGATCCCTCTCCTCCTCCGCTCCCGGCCTGGCGCTGACTCCGGGGCTCCCTCTCCTCCTCTGCTCCTGGCCTGGCGCTGACTCCAGGGCTCCCTCTCCTCCTCCGCTCCCGGCCTGGCGCTGACTCCAGGGCTCCCTCTCCTCCTCCGCTCCCGGCCTGGTGCTGACTCCGGGGCTCCCTCTCCTCCTCTGCTCCCAGCCTGGCGCTGACTTCGGGGATCCCTCTCCTCCTCTGCTCCCGGCCTGGCGCTGACTCCGGGGCTCCCTCTTCTCCTCCGCTCCCAGCCTGGCGCTGACTCCGGGGAACCCTCTCCTCCTCTGCTCCTGGCCTGGCGCTGACTCCAGGGCTCCCTCTCCTCCTCCGCTCCCGGCCTGGTGCTGACTCCGGGGTTCCCTCTCCTCCTCCACTCCCAGCCTGGTGCTGACTCTGGGGCTCCCTCTCCTCCTCCGCTCCCAGTCTGGCGCTGACTCCATGACTACCGTTCCTCCTCCGCTCCTGGCCTGGCGCTGACTTCGGGGCTCCCTCTCCACCTCCGCTCCCGGCCTGGCGCTGACTCTGGGGCTCCCTCTCCTCCTCCGCTCCCCGCCTGGTGCTGACTCCGTGGCTCCCTCTCCTCCTCTGCTCCCACCCTGGCACTGACTACAGGGCTCCCTCTCCTCCTCTGCTCCCTGCCTGGCGCTGACTCTGTGGCTCCCTCTCCTCCTCCGCTCTCGGCCTGGCGCTGACTCCGGGGCTCCCTCTCCTCCTCCGCTCCCGGCCTGGCGCTGACTCCGGGGCTCCCTCTTCTCCTCCGCTCCCAGCCTGGCGCTGACTCTGGGGCTCCCTCTCATCCTCTGCTCCTGGCCTGGCGCTGACTCCAGGGCTACCTCTCCTCCTCCACTCCCGGCCTGGTGCTGACTCCGGGGTTCCCTCTCCTCCTTTGCTCCCAGCCTGGTGCTGACTCTGGGGCTCCCTCTCCTCCTTCGCTCCCAGTCTGGCGCTGACTCCATGGCTACCTTTCCTCCTCCGCTCCTGGCCTGGCGCTGACTTCGGGGCTCCCTCTCCTCCTCCGCTCCCAGCCTGGCGCTAACTCCGTGGCACCCTCTACTCCTCCGCTTCCGGCCTGGCGCTGACTCCGGGGCTCCCTCTCCTCCTCTGCTCCTGGCCTGGTGCTGACTCCGGGGCTCTCTCTCCTCCTCCGCTCCCAGCCTGGTGCAGACTGAGGGGCTCCCTCTCCTCCTCTGCTCCTGGCCTGGCGCTGACTCCAGGGCTCCCTCTCCTCTGCTCCCGGCCTGGCGCTGACTCCGGGGCTCCCTCTCCTCCTCCGCTCCCAGCCTGGCGCTGACTCCGGGGCTCCCTCTCCTCCTCTGCTCCCACCCTGGCACTGACTCTGGGGCTCCCTCTCCTCCTCCTCTCCCGGCCTGGCGCTGACTCTGGGGCTCCCGCTCCTCCTCCGCTCCCAGCCTGGCGCTGACTCCGGGGCTCTCTCTCCTCCTCCGCTCCCCGCCTGGTGCTGACTCCATGGCTCCCTCTCCTCTGCTCCCGGTCTGGCACTGACTCTGTGGCTACCTTTCCTCCCCCGCTCCTGGCCTGGCGCTGACTTCGGGGCTCCTTCTCCTCCTCCGCTCCCAGCCTGGCGCTGACTCCGTGGCTCCCTCTCCTCCTCCGCTCCCGGCCTGGCGCTGACTCCGGGGCTCCCTCTCCTCCTCTGCTCCCCGCCTGGTGCTGACTCCGGGGCTCCCTCTCCTCCTCCGCTCCCAGCCTGGCGCTGACTTCGGGGATCCCTCTCCTCCTCCGCTCCCGGCCTGGCGCTGACTCCGGGGCTCCCTCTCCTCCTCTGCTCCTGGCCTGGCGCTGACTCCAGGGCTCCCTCTCCTCCTCCGATCCTGGCCTGGTGCTGACTCTGGGGCTCTCTCTCCTCCTCTGCTCCCAGCCTGGCGCTGACTTCGGGGATCCCTCTCCTCCTCTTCTCCCAGCCTGGCGCTGACTTCGGGGATCCCTCTCCTCCTCTGCTCCCGGCCTGGCGCTGACTCCGGGGCTCCCTCTTCTCCTCCGCTCCCAGCCTAGCGCTGACTCCGGGGCTCCCTCTCCTCCTCTGCTACTGGCCTGGCGCTGACTCCAGGGCTCCCTCTCCACCTCCGCTCCTGGCCTGGCGCTGACTCCAGGGCTCCCTCTCCTCCTCCGCTCCCGGCCTGGTGCTGACTCCGGGGCTCCCTCTCCTCCTCTGCTCCCAGCCTGGCGCTGACTTCGGGGATCCCTCTCCTCCTCTGCTCCCGGCCTGGCGCTGACTCCGGGGCTCCCTCTTCTCCTCCGCTCCCAGCTTGGCGCTGACTCCGGGGCACCCTCTCCTCCTCTGCTCCTGGCCTGGCGCTGACTCCAGGGCTCCCACTCCTCCTCCGCTCCCGGCCTGGTGCTGACTCCGGGGGTTCCCTCTCCTCCTCCACTCCCAGCCTGGTGCTGACTCTGGGGCTCCCTCTCCTCCTCCGCTCCCTGTCTGGCGCTGACTCCATGACTACCTTTCCTCCTCCGCTCCTGGCCTGGCGCTGACTTCGGGGCTCCCTCTCCTCCTCCGCTCCCAGCCTGGCGCTGACTCCGTGGCTCCCTCTCCTCCTCCGCTCCCGGCTTGGCACTGACTCCGGGGCTCCCTCTCCTCCTCTGCTCCTGGCCTGGTGCTGACTCCGGGGCTCCCTCTCCTCCTCCGCTCCCAGCCTGGCGCTGACTTAGGGGCTCCCTCTCCTCCTCTGCTCCTTGCCTGGCGCTGACTCCGGGGCTCCCTCTTCTCCTCCGCTCCCAGCCTGGCGCTGACTCCGGGGCACCCTCTCCTCCTCTGCTCCTGGCCTGGCGCTGACTCCAGGGATCCCTCTCCTCCTCCGCTCCCAGCCTGGTGCTGACTCCAGGGATCCCTCTCCTCCTCCGCTCCCAGCCTGGCGCTGACTCCGGGACACCCTCTCCTCCTCTGCTCCTGGCCTGGCGCTGACTCCGGGGCTCCCTCTTCTCCTCCGCTCCCGGCCTGGCGCTGACTCCGGGGCACCCTCTCCTCCTCTGCTCCTGGCCTGGCGCTGACTCCAGGGATCCCTGTCCTCCTCCGCTCCCGGCCTGGCGCTGACTCCATGACTACCTTTCCTCCTCCGTTCCTGGCCTGGCGCTGACTTCGGGGCTCCCTCTCCTCCTCCGCTCCCGGCCTGGCGCTGACTCCAGGGCTCCCTCTCCTCCTCCGCTCCCGGCCTGGTGCTGACTCCGGGGCTCCCTCTCCTCCTCTGCTCCCAGCCTGGCTCTGACTTCGGGGATCCCTCTCCTCCTCTGCTCCCGGCCTGGCGCTGACTCCGGGGCTCCCTCTTCTCCTCCGCTCCCAGCCTGGCGCTGACTCCGGGGCACCCTCTCCTCCTCTGCTCCTGGCCTGGCGCTGACTCCAGGGCTCCCTCTCCTCCTCCGCTCCCGGCCTGGTGCTGACTCCGGGGTTCCCTCTCCTCCTCCACTCCCAGCCTGGTGCTGACTCTGGGGCTCCCTCTCCTCCTCCGCTCCCAGTCTGGCGCTGACTCCATGACTACCTTTCCTCCTCCGCTCCTGGCCTGGCGCTGACTTCGGGGCTCCCTCTCCTCCTCCGCTCCCAGCCTGGCGCTGACTCTGTGGCTCCCTCTCCTCCTCCGCTCCCGGCTTGGCACTGACTTCGGGGCTCCCTCTCCTCCTCTGCTCCTGGCCTGGTGCTGACTCCGGGGCTCCCTCTCCTCCTCCGCTCCCAGCCTGGCGCTGACTCAGGGGCTCCCTCTCCTCCTCTGCTCCTGGCCTGGCGCTGACTCCAGGGCTCCCTCTCCTCCTCCACTCCCAGCCTGGTGCTGACTCTGGGGCTCCCTCTCCTCCTCCGCTCCCAGTCTGGCGCTGACTCCATGACTACCTTTCCTCCTCCGTTCCTGGCCTGGCGCTGACTTCGGGGCTCCCTCTCCTCCTCCGCTCCCAGCCTGGCGCTGACTCCGTGGCTCCCTCTCCTCCTCCGCTCCCGGCTTGGCACTGACTCCGGGGCTCCCTCTCCTCCTCTGCTCCTGGCCTGGTGCTGACTCCGGGGCTCCCTCTCCTCCTCCGCTCCCAGCCTGGCGCTGACTCAGGGGCTCCCTCTCCTCCTCTGCTCCTGGCCTGGCGCTGACTCCAGGGCTCCCTCTCCTCCGCTCCCAGCCTGGCGCTGACTCCGGGGCTCCCTCTCCTCCTCCACTCCCAGCCTGGCGCTGACTCCGGGGCTCCCTCTCCTCCTCTGCTCCCACCCTGGCACTGACTCTGGGGCTCCCTCTCCTCCTCCTCTCCCGGCCTGGTGCTGACTCCATGGCTCCCTCTCCTCTGCTCCCGGTCTGGCACTGACTCTGTGGCTAACTTTCCTCCTCCACTCCTGGCCTGGCGCTGACTTCGGGGCTCCCTCTCCTCCTCCGCTCCCAGCCTGGCGCTGACTCCGTGGCTCCCTCTCCTGCTCCGCTCCCGGCCTGGCGCTGACTCCGGGGCTCCCTCTCCTCCTCTGCTCCTGGCCTGGTGCTGACTCCGGGGCTCCCTCTTCTCCTCCGCTCCCAGCCTGGCGCTGACTTCGGGGATCCCTCTTCTCCTCCGCTCCCGGCCTGGCGCTGACTCCGGGGCTCCCTCTCCTCCTCTGCTCCTGGCCTGGCGCTGACTCCAGGGCTCCCTCTCCTCCTCCGCTCCTGGCCTGGCGCTGACTCCGGGGCTCCCTCTACTCCTCTGCTCCTGGCCTGGCGCTGACTCCGGGGCTCCCTCTCCTCCTCTGCTCCTGGCCTGGCGCTGACTCCGGGGCTCCCTCTTCTCCTCCGCTCCCAGCCTGGCGCTGACTCCGGGGCACCCTCTCCTCCTCTGCTCCTGGCCTGGCGCTGACTCCAGGGATCCCTCTCCTCCTCCGCTCCCAGCCTGGTGCTGACTCCAGGGATCCCTCTCCTCCTCCGCTCCCAGCCTGGCGCTGACTCCGGGGCACCCTCTCCTCCTCCGCTCCTGGCCTGGCGCTGACTCCGGGGCTCCCTCTTCTCCTCCGCTCCCAGCCTGGCGCTGACTCCGGGGCACCCTCTCCTCCTCTGCTCCTGGCCTGGCGCTGACTCCAGGGATCCCTGTCCTCCTCCGCTTCCGGCCTGGCGCTGACTCCGGGGCTCCCTCTCCTCCTCTGCTCCTGGCCTGGTGCTGACTCCGGGGCTCCCTCTCCTCCTCTGCTCCTGGCCTGGCACTGACTCCGGGGCTCCTTCTCCTCTGCTCCTGGCCTGGCACTGACTCCGGGGCTCCCTCTCCTCCTCCGCTCCGGGCCTGGCGCTGACTCCGGGGCTCCCGCTCCTCCTCCGCTCCCAGCCTGGCGCTGACTCCGGGGCTCCCTCTCCTCCTCCGCTCCCCGCCTGGTGCTGACTCCGTGGCTCCCTCTCCTCTGCTCCTGGCCTGGCACTGACTCCGGGGCTCCCTCTCCTCCTCCGCTCCCGGCCTGATGCTGACTCCGGAGCTCCCTCTCCACCTCTGCTCCCCGCCTGGTGCTGACTCCGTGGCTCCCTCTCCTCCGCTCCCAGCCTGGCGCTGACTCCGTGGCTCCCTCTCCTCCTCCGCTTCAAGCCTGGCGCTGACTCCGTGGCTCCCTCTCCTCTGCTCCTGGTCTGGCACTGACTCTGTGGCTCCCTCTCCTTCTCTGCTCCTGGCCTGACGCTGACTCCATGGCTCCCTCTCCTTCTCTGCTCCCGGCCTGGCGCTGACTCCGTGGCTCCCTCTCCTTCTCTGCTCCCAGCCTGACGCTGACTCCATGGCTCCCTCTCCTTCTCCGCTCCCGGCCTGACGCTGACTCTAGGGCTCCCTCTCCTTCTACGCTCCCAGCCTGGCGCTGACTCCGGGGCTCCCTCTCCTCCTCTGCTCCTGGCCTGGTGCTGACTCCGGGCTCCCTCTCCTCCTCCGCTCCCGGCCTGGCGCTGACTCCGGGGCTCCCTCTCCTCCTCTGCTCCTGGCCTGGCGCTGACTCCGGGGCTCCCTCTCCTCCTCCGCTCCCAGCCTGGCGCTGACTCCGGGGCTCCCTCTCCTCCTCTGCTCCTGGCCTGGCACTGACTCCGTGGCTCCTTCTCCTCCTCTGCTCCCGGCCTGACGCTGACTCCGGGGCTCCCTCTCCTCCTCCGCTCCCAGCCTGGTGCTGACTCCGGGGCTCCCTCTCCTCCTCTGCTCCTGGCCTGGCACTGACTCCGTGGCTCCTTCTCCTCCTCTGCTCCTGGCCTGACGCTGACTCCGTGGCTCCCTCTCTTCCTCTGCTCCCGGCCTGACGCTGACTCCGTGGCTCCCTCTCTTCCTCTGCTCCCGGCCTGACGCTGACTCCGTGGCTCCCTCTCTTCCTATGCTCCTGGCCTGACGCTGACTCCGTGGCTCCCTCTCTTCCTCTGCTCCCGGCCTGACGCTGACTCCGTGGCTCCCTCTCTTCCTCTGCTCCCGGCATGGCGCTGACTCCCTGATTTGTCGCTTGTTATTTTTTAATTCCATGCTTAATGTAAGACCAGTGGGAAATAATACCTTCAGTGGATGGACAAAGGGGCCTATTTACAAAAGTATTGCCCAGATTTATCAAACCTTGGACAATGATACATTGCACGGTGATAAAGTAAAACTAATCAGCTCCTAACTGTCAGTTTTCACTCACAGCCTGTAACACGGCAGTTAGGAGCTGATTGGTTGGTACTTTATCACATGCTATTTATCACTCTTCAAGGCTTGATAAATCTGGGCCATATATTTGCGGAATGTATCTAGGGGGGAACCGCAGCAGATAGACAGTTTTCACTCAGAAAAGCTTCCATTGGTGTAACCCTGTGATGCCATAACCACAATCTCGGTACATCCTTATAACTGTCGCCTACCCAACCTCTGTCCAGGCGGTTTTCCACCTTTCACTTCCCTTGTACATTGTAGTATGGTGATATTATTTTTTAATTAACAGTTATTGATACATTCTCACAATCCTCACTTACAGTAAAAGATTCTTGCAGTGCATTTCCCGGCCGGGATAGGAAAATAAGTAAAGGAAACGGTCAGTCGCAATTGCCCTTTAAGTGAGAATTGCATATTTTGTTTTTTATTTATTTTATGGTTCATTTTTACTAGTATATTATATATATTGTCTGTGTTATATTTAGGTAGTTGATTTCAGTGTTTCTACATAGAGTTTTATGGGGGCTGCCGCTGCTGTTGGAAATGGAGGGGCCACTGCAGATATTGGAGATATCTTGTGCAATCCCCCCATAGTACAGTACATTTGTGGGATACTTAATATTAATAAATAGGTCCCATAATATTATAGTGAGGATAAGGTTTGGCCGAATTCTTTTTCTTGCATTTCTACAGTGCTCCCTAGTGGGGGATCAAGGTTACTGCAGAAGTGAAAACCTGAAAAATTATCTGTTTTTTGCATAATGCTGACAATTATCAGGGAGATGACTTCATCAGGAAACCTGGCGAGCAATTAGGTGCAATTTATGGGAATTGTTTTGCTATTTCAAAATGACTGCAGCAATTTAGGGTTATTTACTGACATTGCCACTAGGCCATAGCAACTAATCAGACATTTCCTTACATTGGGGGTCATTCCGAGTTGATCGCTCGCTGCTGTTTTTCGCAGCATAGCGATCAGGCTAAAAATCGGCTGTTCTGCGCATGCGTATGGGCCGCAGGGCGCACGCGCCAAGTAATTTCACACAAAATTATGCTATTTTACACAGGGGTGAGTGACGCTTTTCAGTAGCTCTGCTGATCGGTGAGTGATTGACAGGAAGTGGGTGTTTCTGGGTGGAAACTGACCGTTTTCCGGGAGTGTGCTAAAAAACGCTGGCGTGTGAGGCTAAAACGCAGGAGTGGCTGGAGAAACGGGGGAGTGGCTGGCCGAACGCAGGGCGTGTTTGTGACGTCAAAGCAGGAACTATACTGACTGAGGTGATCGCACTTCTGCTAAGCTAAGATACACTCCCAGAGGGCGGCGGCCTAGCGTTTGCACTGCTGCTATGAGGGCCATTGCCTAACTAGACAGATACTGTATAAGCTGACTGCTATTTGGTTTCTGTGGATTAGTACATATAGGTGTAGTAATGGTAAGTAACCCTGTGTCCAGCGCAGTAACGGTGTAATGACATAACGTTTCCTGGATTGCTCTATGGGACGTTCCTAGAAAGCCGACATTGCAGGACGACCGGTAGTCTTCTATCTAACTACCGGTGAGCCTCCACAGATCAGAGCCCTCTCCTGTCCGCTGAGGTAAATGGCTTAGGAGGCACTGGCTAGCACCAGAGCCAGATTTACACACAATATATGAGCCAAAGGGGTGTAGCATGTTTCCCCAGCGCTTGGGATCCCGGTAGGGGGCGAGTGCAAAAGAGCCCCTTGCGGGCTCGCTGCGGGCACGGTGGTGCGCTACGCGCGCCATGCTATTTATTCTCCATCCGGGGTGTCGTGGACACCCCAAGAGGGAGAACATTTCTCGGTATACCAGCGAGTGCTGGGATCCTGACAGCCAGTATACCAAGTGACACCCGAGCCAAAGGGTTCATGTAGGCATTGTACACAGGTGCAGCGGTATATACATGTGGGCATTATACACAGGTGCAGCAGTATATACATGTGGGCATTATATACACAGGTGCAGCGGTATATACATGTGGGCATTATACACAGGTGCAGCAGTATATACATGTGGGCATTATACACAGGTGCAGCAGTATATACATGAGGGCATTATACACTGGTGCAGCAGTATATACATGTGGGCATTATACACAGGTGCAGCGGTATATACATGTGGGCATTATACACAGGTGCAGCAGTATATACATGTGGGCATTATACACAGGTGCAGCAGTATATACATGTGGGGGTTATACACAGGTGCAGCAGTATATACATGTGGGCATTATACACAGGTGCAGCAGTATATACATGTGGGCATTATATACACAGGTGCAGCGGTATATACATGTGGGCATTATACACAGGTGCAGCGGTATATACATGTGGGCATTATACACAGGTGCAGCAGTATATACATGTGGGCATTATACACAGGTGCAGCGGTATATACATGTGGGCATTATACACAGGTGCAGTGGTATATACATGTCGGCATTATACACAGGTGCAGCGGTATATACATGTGGGCATTATACACAGGTGCAGCAGTATATACATGTGGGCATTATACACAGGTGCAGCGGTATATACATGTGGGCATTATATACACAGGTGCAGCGGTATATACATGTGGGCATTATACACAGGTGCAGCGGTATATACATGTGGGCATTATACACAGGTGCAGCAGTATATACATGTGGGCATTATACACAGGTGCAGCGGTATATACATGTGGGCATTATACACAGGTGCAGTGGTATATACATGTCGGCATTATACACAGGTGCAGCAGTATATACATGTGGGCATTATACACAGGTGCAGCAGTATATACATGTCGGCATTATACACAGGTGCGGCAATATATACATGGGGGCATTATACACAGGAGCGGCAATATATACATGTGGGCATTATACACAGGTGCAGAGTATATACATGGGGCATTATACACAGGTGCAGCAGTATATACATGTGGGCATTATACACAGGTGCAGTGGTATATACATGTGGGCATTATACACAGGTGCAGCGGTATATACATGTGGGCATTATACACAGGTGCAGCAGTAAATACATGTGGGCATTATACACAGGTGCAGCAGTATATACATGTGGGCATTATACGCAGGTGCAGCAGTATATACATGTGGGGGTTATACACAGGTGCAGCAGTATATACATGTGGGCATTATACACAGGTGCAGCAGTATATACATGTGGGCATTATATACACAGGTGCAGCGGTATATACATGTGGGCATTATACACAGGTGCAGCGGTATATACATGTGGGCATTATACACAGGTGCAGCAGTATATACATGTGGGCATTATACACAGGTGCAGCGGTATATACATGTGGGCATTATACACAGGTGCAGCAGTATATACATGTGGGCATTATACACAGGTGCAGCGGTATATACATGTGGGCATTATACACAGGTGCAGCAATATATACATGTCGGCATTATACACAGGTGCGGCAATATATACATGGGAGCATTATACACAGGTGCGGCAATATATACATGTGGGCATTATACACAGGTGCAGAAGTATATACATGGGGCATTATACACAGGTGCAGAAGTATATACATGGGGCATTATACACAGGTGCGGCAATATATACATGGGGCATTATACACAGGTGCGGCAATATATACATGTGGGCATTATACACAGGTGCAGCAGTATGTACTGCTGGAAATTTAGTGAGTTTTGATTAGAGATGTGTGGAAAAGATAGGCGGGGGAGACACTGCCTAACCTGCCATAGACTTTTTACTCCAGTGTTTTGACTATAAAAATGATTAGAAAAATACAAAGAAGATTTGTCTAATATATTCTTAACATTTTTCATATATTTTATAGTGTCAAAACTCTGGCGTATATGTTAGTATGACAGGAAAGGCTCTGCCTCATATGCATCACCTCACCAGACATCACTGCTAAAGAGGGACAAAACGGGCCCCTAATAAGGAATGGGCCCATTAATTAACACATGCTGAAACTAGAGATGAGCGGTTCGGATTCCACAGAATCCAAGCTGCTCCAAACATTGGGACCAAAGCTCTCCCAAGCCGCCGGCTTTAAAATTTTTTGTTAAAAAACAGAAAAAATTAATTAAAATATGTATTTCTATTGTTGGTACTGTTTGGTGCTCTTTGTTCGCGTGCATCTATAAGCCCTGTGATCCACGCAGTGATCTGCGACTTGACAAATGGAAAACTATCAGTTTAGAGAAGAGCAATCAAATACTAGTGCAGCAGCTGCTGCTACCAGTCATGATGACGATGTTAGTCCATCAATGTTATCTACTAAAGCCGATGCTCATGGGCATAGCGGGTATCTAACATCAAAAACCCATTATACAGTGTTAAAGAAAAAGACACCTCTTATTAAGGGAAGGTTTGGCGCAGAAAAACATGCCACTCACCACACACAGTGGCAAAGAAAGGCTCAGGCCTTGGCCTTTATATCTGAGTGGTGGTTCTGCAACTGTCATTGAGGCATCTTCTTCTGTTTCTCATGATGATGCAAGACATTTTCACTCAGAGTCTAGAAGAAGTGTAAAAAACTGAAAACCATTAAGGCAGTAGAACAAACTGTACAGAAACAGAAATGTCACAAATTCTTGAGGAGTAAAGTGTGTCCAAGAGTACTGTGTGAGCCTGACTTCTCTGATATTTTACTCACAGAGAAGCCACCTTCCACCATTTCTGCTACCTCTGCAATGCTGAACCACTTTTATTGCAGGTTCGCAAAAGAAGTCCCCAGCAATCACCTCTACCAGGGCCGGATTAAGGGCCACATGGGCCTGGAGCTGAAAATATTCAAGAGCCTATTGTGAGAAATGGGGGAGGTTTGATCAGTGCTGTGTAGGTGTGGTCACAGCCATGTGGGCCCTACGCTATCAGTTCTAATGTATCTCTAAATATGTAAAAATATAAAAAATTGCATACATTTGTAAGAAAAATAGAAATGCAATCTTAATAAATATGATTTATAACCAACCAGGTGGCCAACTGGTGGCTAATGATCATCATGCTGCCATGATGATGGGCCTATTTTTATGTGGAGGCCTGGAGCTGTAGCTCCATCCGCCCCATTGTTAATCTGGCCCTGCCCTTTACGATGCCCCAAACACCAACGGCCAACTCCAGGCACTGCAAGTCGCCCAAGAAGAGGTGGAGGCTCTGTTCAAAAGGGCCAAACCCAGGAAAGCTCCGGGTCCTGACGGAGTGTCACCATCTGCCCTGAGAGCATGTGCGGGTCAGCTCGCCCCATATTCACCAAAATCTTCAACAAATTGCAGGAGCTACAGAAAGTCCCTTCCTGCCTCAAAAGGTCTACTATCGCCCCGGTCCCCAAGAAACCCTCTATCACGAACCTGAACGACTACAGGCCGATAGCACTGACGTCTGTGGTCATTAAAACGTTACAGCGTCTGGTTTTGAATCACCCGAAAACTGTGACTGGCCCCCAACTGGACCCCCTACAGTTTGACTATCGATCGAATCAGTGTGTCGAGGATGCAGTCAACCTGGGCCTGCACTACATTCTACAGCACCTAGACATTCCCGGTACCTACGCGATGGTCCTGTTTAACGATTTCAGCTCGACCTTCAATACAATCGTCCCCAGCATCCTCCACCCCAAATTACTTCGCCTAGGGGTCCCAGAAGCTACCTGTTCCTGGATAGTAGACTTCCTACCAGATAGGACACAGGTGGTGAAAGCAGGGGAATTCACCTTCCAAGCGCGGTCCATTAGTACAGGGGCCCGAGATGTGTGGAATTATTTTTACCCAAATCCTAACAACATGTGTCAAGCCATCTGTAGTCTTTGTGGAATCACAGTAAGTAGAGGTAGGGATGTTAAGTATTTAGGAACCTCCAACCTGTTACATCATTTGCAGCGAACTCATGACAAGTTATTGATAACATCAAAAGCTGGTGCTAAAAAAATAACAACAAGTCCAGCATTAGCTAGCTCCCTTCTCTCTGCTAGATGCCAGCACCTGCTATCTCCACCGCCAACACCTTCATCCTCAATATCATCAGTAATCTTCAGAGGTAGTCCTGCATCAAATTTGTTAAGGCTAGGTGACTCCTCCCCATTCCAGGATTCCTCAGAAGAATCCTTGAGCGTTAGGCCTGCTGCTGCTGGGGGTGGTTATTCATCCCAAGAGGGGACCACGAAGACTACTAGTAGTACTAGTAGTATTGTAAAAAAAAATCAATTGACTGTGAAACAATCCTTTGCAAGGGGAAGCACGTATGACAGCTCTCTCCCAGTCGCACAGAGGATCACTGACGCCATCACGCTTTATATGCTTCAGCGGATGGAGGAACAGCAAAAATCCATTCATAGCTATATAAGCCATGACATTGGGAGAGGAGAGGGAATGTACCATAGCCCAGCACAGAGAAGAGTACTTTCTATCTTGTGCAAGGTGCTGAAACCCTTTGAAGCAGCCACCTGTGAAGTGAGTGCTGACACTGCTAACTTGAGTAAAGGGATTCCCCTAATTAGGCTTTTGGAAAATCAGCTGGAGAAATTGAAGGAGGAGATGAAACAAAGAAAATCCGCAAAGTATGCCGGACTTATAGATCAAGTCCTTTATTTGCTTTGCCAGGATTCATGATTTGCCAATACCCTTGAAATCTGATCACTACATTTTAGCAACCATGCTTGATCCTATGTTTAAGTCATACGCTGTGTCTTTCTTTCTAACTGATCCAGATCTTAAGCGATGCAAAGAGCGCCTGGTGAGCAAGTTGGCAGCTCAAGTGACACATGGTACTACAACATCTCCTCATTCAGTTTCTTCAGCAGCAGCCAGAAAAAAAATCTTCTTTACCAAAGGACCCAGAGATACAGGTAAATAAACCCAACATTTTGACATCTGGTTGGGTCTAAAAGAATTGGCCAACATTAGTGACACCTCTACCGTAACTCCATCTGATACGGTCACCATCCAAAGAATGGTGGAGGATTATTTTCATGACACCGTACAAACAGGCATTTCATAGAGTCCAGTTGAGTACTGGAAGGAAAAAAAGGCAATTTGAAGTCCCTTGTACAAACTGGCTTTGCATTACTTAAGCTGCCCACCCTCCAGTGTGTACTCGGAGAGAGTTTTCGGCACAGCCGGGGACCTTGTGAACGAACAGGGTAGGAGGCTACTTTCTCAAAATGTGGAAAAGATGATGTTCATCAAAATGAACCTGAAATTCTATGAGGAAGGACTTTCCCAGCAAATACGTCAAAGTACAGAGACTTCTGTAATGGTGGATTCTAGCAGGGATGAATTAATATTGTATGCGGATGTACACACTGATGAGGGGGAAGATGGCAATGATGATGACATCTTGCCACTGTAGAGCTGTTCGGTAATCTCATTGGTAGCTTGTTTTGTGGGGGCACAAACGAACCAAGCACTTCAGCCACAAAAGTGTCAGTCCCTTTCACTGAAGTGCTTGGTTTGTTAAAGTGTGCATGTCCTTTTTAATATCCAACATAAGGGTGGCTAGGGGGGCTCAAAGACAATTCCATCTTGCACCACTTTTCATATCTGCGACTGCTGTGTGGCAATGTTTCATAGATGTGCTATGAACTGGTGTGTGTTTGTGCCGCTGCTTTGTCATTTAGTAACCAACCAACTCGCTGCAGCCTTTGGCTAATAATGGTCAAAACAATATTCTGAGCCGTGAGGTGGTCAGAATTGACTGGAAATGACCGGAAATTAATGTTATTGAGGTAAATAATAGTCTAGGACCAAAAAAAAAAAAGTCCCAAATTATGCGATTTTAGCTGATTTTGATAATTTTGGGAAAAAATTAAAATCCCAAACCAGTCATGTTGGTTTGGCAAATCCAAATCCAAAGCCGGACTACGAATCAGAGTCAAATCCCTATCCAAATGCAGTAAAAATGGTCCGGCGCACATCTCTAATTATAACAAATCACATGCTGGACAGATATAATAAATGGTATTTAGAAAAGTTTCTCCTTTTACTTTCATTTTACTAGCTAGTCCACACTTGTATATAATGTTTGCTAGATATATTGTTTTCTTGTTGCATACTTCCGTGTTACTAAACAAGCCTCTGTGCTGCGGTACAATGGCCCTCAGGGGGCAGAATGGCTGCTTGGCATTCAGGCACCAAGACAAAAGCTTAATATGCAACTGTATGTGGAGGACCAGTATTGCAAGACACAAGGATATAACAGTATACACATGTTTGTGTTTGAGCTCTAAAGCTTAGCAAACAATCAGTGTCAGTGCTTGGCCTCAGGCTGTAGCTACTGCAGGCAACTAGGAACCAGTATAATATTGTAATGATATACAGTGAAGAGCAACATGAGGCAGAGGGGAGAGGATTGGGAGGCAGAGGGGAGGGGACTGGGAGGCAGAGGGGAGAGGACTGGGAGGCAGAGGGGAGGGGACTGGCCAGCAGAGGGGAGGGGAATGGGTGGCAGAGGGGAGGGGACTGGGAGGCAGAGGGGAGGGGACTGTGAGGCAGAGGGGAGAAGACTGGGAGGCAGAGGGGAGGGGAATGGTAGGCAGAGGGGAGGGGACTGGGAGGCAGAGGGGAGGGGACTGGGAGGCAGAGGGGAGAGGACTGGTAGGCAGAGGGGAGGGGACTGGGAGGCAGAGGGGAGAGGACTGGGAGGCAGAGGGGAGGGGACTGGCCGGCAGAGGGGAGGGGAATGGGAGGCAGAGGGGAGGGGACTGGGAGGCAGAGGGGAGAGGACTAGGAGGCAGAGGGGAGGGGATATCAGGACTCAGGGAAGGCCTTTCACTTTTTTTTAAAGTCTTATTCATATCATGGAGCAACAGCAATTAACATCTTTTCCTTGATGATATAAATACTCTGCTGAAAAGCACAGAGGGAAATAAATGTATTTAGCTGGGTGATATACGGCGTGTTGTTGTTGTACGTATGTTGCTGTGTGACAGTAGCTGTTCTTTCTCTGTCCTTGACTAAAGTGAAACTATTCGCCTTGCCCGAGGCAAAGTCAACGTCCGGAGACATCCCAGCAAGGGGCGGTAGCTTCAGTAGACTTTCCTGTGACCCTTTATAGCTACAGTCGTTTCTCAGCTGCAGAAGCCACAGAAGCCGATGTACTTGGAGAAAGATGTATAACAGGTATAATGTATGGTACAGCGACGCGCCTCCACCTTATAACACATTAGCCAAAAACTGCCCTAAAAACTCTGACCCTCCCCCGTCATACTCCTCGCTGGATCTAACAGACCTCCCACCACTGGAGAGCCCAACAGCAGCAGGTCTCCACCATCCCTTGGTCCAAACCACCATACCTACCCTACAAACTGGAGTCCAGGTGCCAACATACATGCTGTGGTCCAGTATAAGCACCCTACTGTTCTGTCCGCTAGGCTTCGTCGCGCTCATCTTTACGCTGAAGGTAAGCTACATAGGGGGAAGGGGCGTAAACGGGACAATCACCTGCTTTCATAGATTATGGGGGAGACATATCAAACCTTCAAGAGAGATAAAGTGGAGAATCAGCTTTTATTACTCATTGTTCTAGCACAGCCTGTAAAATGACAGGTTGGAGATGACTGGTTGCTACGGGAAACCTCCACATTATGTCTCTTGATGGTTTGATACATCTCCTGCATATTATTTAGAATTGTTTAAATTATGTTCCCAATAGAATTGGAGCATTTTCTAGATTGACTTTGTCTAAAATTAGGGAAAGGTATAAACTGTTGTCACATATTGATTCCTAAGCCCTCAGTGACGCAGGTTGCTCGGTAACACGTCACATACTGTATATGGGAGCATTAAATCACCTATAAACCTGTCTCATAGGAAAGTGCTACGGATACATCTGTATATTGATGCAAACTGTTTTCAGGCAAAGTTCAGATTGTACAAGGGGAGACGTATCAAGTCTTGGAGAGAGATAAATTGGAGAATTTGCCCAAAGCGTCTTCTAAAGGTGGGTACACACTAGAAAGATATATCTGCAGATCAATTGATCTGCAGATATATCTATGGACGGAACTGGCAGTGTGTTGAGCATACACACTGCCCGACCCGTCGGGGACTGACGTCATGAACTGGGCGGGCGTGTGTACACGCCCGCCCAGTTCAGCTGTCAATCATCACCGGCCGCCACAGCATGTGTATGGGTGGTCGGCCGACTGCCCCGTACACACACAGCGACGCGCCAATATATCAGTAGATATATTGGCCGTCGGCTGTGCTGCGCGGCCGTCGCGATACGTCTGTGAACGACGGAGTTCACAGACGTATCTGCCGTACACACTGGTCAACGGTCCCGCGATATATCGGCCGTTCAAGAGACTGGCCGATATATCGACCAGTGTGTACGGGCCTTAACTGTCATTTATCTAGGAGAGGACGCTGCCACTCTGTCTCTTCCCAAGGCTTGATACATCTCCCCCAACTGGAGAATATTGTTTCCCCCCAGGACATCAGGGGATTCTCCTATTCATATGTCCTATTGGTGTAGTACCTGGGTGGTTTCAATAGGTGCCAGCATAATGTGACATGGAGGTCAGTCCATACAGATGTTCTAAACCAGGCTTGCAGGTTTATTGGTAACAGCAGTGAGTAGCACACATAGGGGGACATTTACTAAGCAGTGATAAGAGCGGAGAAGTGAGCCAGTGGAGAAGTTGCCCATGGCAACCAATCAGCACTGAAGTAACATCTATAATTTGCATACTATAAAATGATACAGAGCTGCTGATTGGTTGATGGGGCAACTTCTCCACTGGCTCACTTCTCCGCTCTTATCACTGCTTAGTAAATGTCCCCCATAGTGATATAACAACGATACACAGTGGTGGTCCTTGGCTGTAGCAACAACAGCAGTAATGCAGGTAATTGAGGGTCTCACCTGAGGAGCTAAGTACTGCACAGCCACGCAGTACCGTGACATTCAACACAGTGGTGTGTACCGGTGGGTCACATATGCGCAGTGACATCATCCCACCAGGGTCACTGCATACAAACAGAGCAGAAGAGACAGCGCAGCAGCTCAGTCCCCTCTAACACCTCCATTATTGAAGATTCGCCCACACTCTGGGGGTCATTCCGAGTTGTTCGCTCGGTAAAAATCTTCGCATCGCAGCGATTTTCCGCTTAATGCGCATGCGCAATGTCCGCACTGCGACTGCGCCAAGTAAATTTGCTATGCAGTTAGATATTTTACTCACGGCATTACAAGGTTTTTTTCTTCGTTCTGGTGATCGTAATGTGATTGACAGGAAATGGGTGTTACTGGGCGGAAGCTGGCCGTTTTATGGGCGTGTGGGAAAAAACGCTACCGTTTCCGGAAAAAACGTAGGAGTGGCCGGAGAAACGGGGGAGTGTCTGGGCGAACGCTGGGTGTGTTTGTGATGTCAAACCAGAAACGACAAGCACTGAACTGATCGCAGATGCCGAGTAAGGTTGAAGTTACTCAGAAACTGCTACGAGGTGTGTAATCGCAATATTGCGAATACATCGTTCGCAATTTTAAGATGCTAAGATTCACTCGCAGTAGGCGGCGGCTTAGCATGAGCAAATCTGCTAAAATCCGCTTGCGAGCGAACAACTCGGAATGACCTCCGAAGTGCATAATACCAGGGTACCAAGCACTTTATGGAATAGGCTGAAGGTCAGGGCCGGCTCCAGGCCTACTAGCACCCTAAGCAAAAACATGTAAAAGCGCCCCCCCCCACCCTTTCCCCATGCGCGCGCCTTCGGCGCGCTCCAGGAAAAGTGGGTGTGGCCTCTTGGAAAGTGGGCGTGGTCTCATAACTTCATATTATTAGACTATAAATAAATATGTTTTCACACACCCTCTACGCACACAATTAGCAGCCTCACACATAACAGCCACAGTAGTGTTCCTTACACACAATGTCTCCAGTATAGTATCAGATACACATAATGTCTCCAGTATAGTGCCAGATACACAATGTGCAGTGCCAGATAGACATGATATGCCCCCCAGCAGTGCCAGCTACACACAAGTTGCCCCCCAGCAGTGCCAGTTACACGATAGTGTTCACTTTTTAGGGCAGTGAGGGCACATTTTTAAGTTAGGAGGGCAAAGTGACGTACATACTGTAATGCTTGGTGCTCATCTACCTACATGGCAAAGCATGGACAGTGCAGCAAAAATTTAGGGGTGTTGCTTCGTGGGGAAGGTGCGTGGCCACATAATAGTGGCAATTCGCATTACACCACACAGTAGTGCAGTTAATACACACTGCGCCAGGCAGAGCACGTTAGACACTTTGCGCCAGGCAGAGCACGTTAGACACTTTGCGCCAGGCAGAGCACGTTAGACACTTTGCGCCAGGCAGAGCACGTTAGACACTTTGCGCCAGGCAGAGCACGTTAGACACTTTGCGCCAGGCAGAGCACGTTAGACACTTTGCGCCAGGCAGAGCACGTTAGACACTTTGCGCCAAGCAGAGCACATTAGACACTTTGCGCCAGGCAGAGCACGTTAGACACTTTGAGCCAGGCAGAGCACGTTAGACACATTGCCTAGCCACAGACGCCTAGCTGGAACACTACATGATATGCTCCCCAGCGGTGCCAGCTACACATGACATGCCCCCCAGCAATGCCAGATACATAAATGGCCACACAGTGCCAGATATGTAGATACAGAAAAGCCCCCACAATGCTAGATAAATGCCCCCACAGTGCTAGATAAATGCCCCCACAGTGCCAGATAAATGTCCCCACAGTGCGCCCCACAGTGCCAGATAAATGTCCTCAGTGCCAGGTAAATGCCCCACAGTGCCAGATAAATGCCCCACAATGCCAGATAAATGTCCCCACAGTGCCAGATAAATGTCCCCACAGTGCGCCCCACAGTGCCAGATAAATGTCCCCACAGTGCCAGATAAATGTCCTCAGTGCCAGATAAATGCCCCACAGTGCCAGATAAATGTCCCCACAGTGCCAGATAAATGTCCCCACAGTGCCAGATAAATGCCCCACAGTGCGCCCCACAGTGCCAGATAAATGTCCCCACAGTGCCAGATAAATGTCCCCACAGTGCGCCCCACAGTGCCAGATAAATGTCCCCACAGTGCCAGATAAATGTCCCCACAGTGCGCCCCACAGTGCCAGATAAATGCCCCCACAGTGCTAGATAAATGCCCCCAGTTCCAGATAAATGTCCCCACAGTGCCAGATAAATGCCCCCACAGTGCCAGATAAATGCCCCCAGTGCCAGATAAATGCCCCCAGTGCCAGATAAATACCCCACACTGCCAGATAAATGCCCCCAGTGCCAGATAAATACCCCACACTGCCAGATAAATGTCCCCACAGTGCCAGATAAATGTCCCCACAGTGCCAGATAAATGCCCACAGTGCCAGATAAATGCCCCCACAGTGCCAGATAAATGTCCCCACAGCGCCAGATAAATGTCCCCACAGTGCGCCCCACAGTGCCAGATAAATGTCCCCACAGTGCCAGATAAATGTCCCCACAGTGCGCCCCACAGTGCCAGATAAATGTCCCCACAGTGCGCCCCACAGTGCCAGATAAATGCCCCCACAGTGCTAGATAAATGCCCCCAGTTCCAGATAAATGTCCCCACAGTGCCAGATAAATGTCCCCACAGTGCCAGATAAATGCCCCCACAGTGCCAGATAAATGTCCCCACAGTGCCAGATAAATGCCCCCAGTGCCAGATAAATGCCCCCAGTGCCAGATAAATACCCCACACTGCCAGATAAATGCCCCCAGTGCCAGATAAATGTCCCCACACTGCCAGATAAATGTCCCCACACTGCCAGATAAATGCCCACAGTGCCAGATAAATGCCCCCACAGTGCCAGATAAATGCCCCCACAGTGCCAGATAAATGCCCCCACAGTGCCAGATATGTCCCTAGTGCCAGATACACCATGCCCCCCAGTGCCAGATAAATGCCCCCAGTACCAGATAAATGCCCCCAGTGCCAGGTAAATACCCCACACTGCCAGATAAATGCCCCCAGTTCCAGATAAATGTCCCCACAGTGCGCCCCACAGTGCCAGATAAATGCCCCCACAGTGCTAGATAAATGCCCCCAGTTCCAGATAAATGTCCCCACAGTGCCAGATAAATGTCCCCACAGTGCCAGATAAATGCCCCCACAGTGCCAGATAAATGTCCCCACAGTGCCAGATAAATGCCCCCAGTGCCAGATAAATGCCCCCAGTGCCAGATAAATACCCCACACTGCCAGATAAATGCCCCCAGTGCCAGATAAATGTCCCCACACTGCCAGATAAATGCCCACAGTGCCAGATAAATGCCCCCACAGTGCCAGATATGTCCCTAGTGCCAGATACACCATGCCCCCCAGTGCCAGATAAATGCCCCCAGTGCCAGATAAATGCCCCCAGTGCCAGATAAATACCCCACACTGCCAGATAAATGCCCCCAGTTCCAGATAAATGTCCCCACAGTGCGCCCCACAGTGCCAGATAAATGCCCCCACAGTGCTAGATAAATGCCCCCAGTTCCAGATAAATGTCCCCACAGTGCCAGATAAATGCCCCCACAGTGCCAGATAAATGTCCCCACAGTGCCAGATAAATGCCCCCAGTGCCAGATAAATGCCCCCAGTGCCAGATAAATACCCCACACTGCCAGATAAATGCCCCCAGTGCCAGATAAATGTCCCCACACTGCCAGATAAATGTCCACACAGTGCCAGCTAAATGCCCACAGTGCCAGATAAATGCCCCCACAGTGCCAGATAAATGCCCCCACAGTGCCAGATAAATGCCCCCAGTGCCAGATATGTCCCTAGTGCCAGATACACCATGCCCCCCAGTGCCAGATACATCTGCCCCACAGTGCGAGAAATACACATGCCCCAGTGTCAGATATGCCCCACAGTGCCAGATACACCATGCCCCCCAGTGCCAGATACACATGCCACACAGTGTCAGATATGCCCAAAGTGCCAAATATGTCCCAAGTGCCAGATACACCCCCCCCTGCTCACCGCGCTGCTGCCGATGGTTCGCTTGGGCGGGAAGGAGGAAGAAGCGGAGGCGGCTGCTGCTCCTGCTGTGTGAGGACGGGGAGGAGAGCGCAGCGTACGCCTCTCCTTCCCCTGTCTCCGGCGGGTGGGCGCACAGTTTCACACTTTAAACTCAGCGCTGTGCGGCGCCAGGACCTGACGCCGCGCGCGCACGCGCACCACTGGCTGCTGGCTGAGAGTGGGACTAGGAGGCGGGCCGGGGATGGAGGCACACAGGACCAGGCTCCAGGCTCCAATATAGCGGTGATAGCGTGCAGCGCCCATTAAGGGTGGCGCCCTGCGCGGCCGCTCTATTGGAACATGCCTGGAGCCGGCCCTGCTGAAGGTCCTACATCCTATGAAAACTGGGTGTTTTAGCAGGATTTAGGGCTTTTTCCTAATTATCAAAGTCCTGCTCCTGGAGAAGACGGTGGCAAGTTCTGTGGTCCGGTCAGTTGGAAGACTACCCTTACCTTCCTTCTCAGGCTGCTCCCACTATGAGGCGTTCCCTCTGTCCTGCAGCAAGAGACAAAATATAGACCTTCTATATGAGAGGTAAGTACTCGGACCAAGCAGCGTATAGTAGCGTCTGTGCTGCCGGTGTAAGAGCTTGCATGTGTACACATGTATTTTACTCTGGGGCATTTGTGAAAACTGAAACCCACGTGCAGTATAACGTGTGCGATGCGTGATCCAATACACTGGTGCGAAGACTGAGGGGGACATTTACTAAGCAGTGATAAGAGCGGAGAAGTGAGCCAGTGGAGAAGTTACCCCATCAACCAATCAGCAGCTCTGTATCATTTTATAGTATGCAAATTATAGATGTTACTTCAGTGCTGATTGGTTGCCATGGGCAACTTCTCCACTGGCTGACTTCTCTGCTCTTATCACTGCTTAGTAAATGTCCCCCTGAATAACAAGTCACTGACTCATGTTTGTGCCTGTTTTCCCCAGGTCACCTTCGCGATGCAGAACAATGACGCAGGATCAGCGTGGAAGAGCCACATGATAGCGCGCAGAATTAATATCGCGGCCACATTAATGGGAGTCGTGTTGGCCTTATACTATGCCTTCACAATACCACTTATGAATCATTCCAGAAACATTCCTCTCACTAACACGACACACGCCTCAGCGTAGGTGGGACTCAAACGTTGGCCTGTGTGTACAATGGCTGAACGCTCTTCTGAAGAAGGTCCTATGTAAATATTACTGGTGCGGACACTGGTATATCTTTAATGGGTCCAGAGAGGCCCACGCTGTGCACCCTGCACCCATGTAATTATACTTACCCCTCCAGAATCCCACAGTGGCCATTGATGTAGATATAAATCACCGGCAAAATGGCTGCCACTGTCTTTGCAATTTGCGCATGGGTCCCTGGGAATAAGGTGCGGGTGCCATTTTCCCGGTGACCTTCTTATGCGTAGTAGACGCTGGCACAAAGCCAGAGACTACACCACTGTGGCCGACTGACGGGGCGGAGGGGGCCCACCGGGAGCCGGCAGACATGCCTTATGTGTCAGATGTTACTGTATTCTGGACTGAGGGGTAAAACAGAGCGTGTAATCAATTAACAAGATCACTTAGTACACTACCACCTAGTAAAGTGGGCGGGTTCCGGGAAGCTGGTTCCCTGTCCCATTGCTTGGGTCACCGTGGTCCAGCCACCCTCCCTCCCTCCGCTGTGCAGTTTCACCATTCGCATCATCATAGGCCCAGATGGTGCAATTTAATGTGAATTTTGTCATCATTAACCCCTTCACTAGGGAAGTGAGTGGGTGCGGGAGGGTGGCTTCCAGTGATCGGAGTCTGGGACACAAATCCCCAAAATGTGACATTTCGGGGTAGTACACAACTACTGTATGATGTAATTCTTTCTACTGCTGGCATAATTGAATATAATGTATTTAAAATTGCATGTGATTTGTTAAAGGGCTGAGGCATACTCCTCCTGTGTTCTCCCTTGTGTAAATATAACTTACTGTACTTTATTTATTAGTGTTCTTTTCCCATATGTATTTCTGTATGGAATTATCTGTATACGTGGAAATACTGATGTAGCAGGGTTAACAGGACATCTGGCTAGTCACAATTTTATCGCATCACTCCAATCCTGGGTTACTATTTTACATTGTGTTAGTATACGCCGGGAACGCTTGATAATTTTTTGCTTGCAAAACCAGTACTGGCCACTTGGGGATGTGTTTCACCCATGAAATGTACTCGTGTAAATGCACACAGAGGGGGGTATACTATTATTAACAATGGTAATTTACTGCTGCTAATAGGTTTGCTGGGGGCTATCCAATTAGCCCCAATGCTGCGCACTCCTACCGGCCCTTATTAGGAATTATGCTTCAGGTTCCTTAGGTCCGGGCTATTTCTAGACAATTTGGCCCCCAGTGCGAGATTTAAAAATGCACCCCCCCCCCCCATTGACATAAAAAAAATGCGCCCACCCATAGATATAACAAACATCTACGGCGCACGCACTCCCGACAAGGGCATAGTCTTGTTAAAATGGGTGTGGCCTCGCAGGAAAAGACTACCTTACACCCTAGTTTTTGACCCTGCACCAACTCCACCATATTAAGTTCCACACAGTAATGCCCCCTGGACCGTATTATGCCACCGCAATGCCGGTGATACATTATGTCCTACAGTAAAGCTTCTAATTACTTTTAAATTACCTGCTGGTTGCCAAGGGTTTCACGCGCTGGGTGTCATGCTCGTTGCCAGGGGTTTCATGGGCTGGGTTTCTTGCTTGTTGCCAGGGGTTTCATGGGCTGAGTGTCATGCTCATTGCCAGGGGTTTCATGGGCTGGGTGTCTTGCTCGTTGCCAGGGGTTTCATGCGCTGAGTGTTATGCTCGTTGCCAGGGGTTTCATTGGCTTGGTGTCTTGCTCGTTGCTAGGGGTTTTATGTTCTGGGATCCATGCTCGTTGCCAGGGGTTAGATGATCGGGAATGGGTGTAATGCTCGTTGCCAGGGGTAATACTCATTGCCAGGGGGTGTGTAATGCTAGTTTCCTGTGTTAATGCTCGTTGTCAGGGGTAATGCTAGTTGCCAGGGGTGTGTAATGCTAGTTACTAAGGGTGTGTAATGCTAGTTGCCAGGGGTAATGCTCATTGTCAGAGATGTGTACAGTTAGCCACAGCCCGCCCGCTCCCCTGTCATAGTACTCCGCTTGGGAGGCAGAGTTTTGCAAAATGACGCGTTGCATCGTGACGTCACAATGGTAATGCGTCATTCCGTGAAACTCCTCTTCCTGAGTGGAGTACTATGACAGGGAGGAGGGGGAACAGTCGGGAAAAGTGCCATGGCGGGCGCCCCGTGCAGTCGCGCGGCTCGCCCACTAGAAACGGCACTGCCTCAGGCACCCGAAGCATGATCCGCGATAAGTGGCTGTAGGAACCGCGACATATCCCGGATCCCATGTGTTATCGCACGATCGTGGATCAGTTTTTGTCTGATAAAAAGTCTTCTATTTGGATACCGTGACAATGACCAGCGGTCAAACATCACGATATCAGGCCATTTTTAATCAGCCAAAAATGGCCTGCAAGTAATTGGATACCCCCCAGAGAGGCTATTGGGGTCTGAGAAGGAGAGATCTTCAAATAAATTGTAATTAATGAATATTGGGAGGCTGTATGATCTTTCATGTTTCTTCATGTATTTATTTACTTACATTTTATTTCCTGTAATATGTGTACAATATGTTAATAAAATATATTTCATTGGAAATCTCATCTATAGGCAAAATATTGATTAAAATAATGAATGTGCAAAAATGCAAGAATAACATGTAATAAAATTGTTTCAAAATCCTGCGGCCACTGTTATGTCATCTGTTCTATATTATAAAGGTCTACCAATCATAGCTTCAAATGTTTCCTTAATATTAAGATATGTTCTAGATGTTAATAAGATGTATAATATTATTACTTAAGGGACAAGGGTTCATGCCCCTGAATTTTAAAACTGTTTATACCAGGGAAATAATACAACCAAGATACATGTAGGCTGCTAGTATAAATAATATGAAGAAATCAGAAATAACCAAGGAGTTAGCTTCAACAATAATCCATACACACTTATTTGTATCGAGCAGCCAACGTATAATAAGGTAGATGTAAGATTTCTCCCCTGAAGAAATGCAATAGAGGGACGAAACGCGGCATCTCAACTGTTGAGGCGGATAACCATACTCTCTTTTTTTTATATTGTAAGAGTCCATTTTATGTATTTATATTAAATTGTGTATTTTTTATACTAAACCATTGGAGGCTGTTTTCTTTTTCTTTTTACACATGAGCCCCCGCGTTAAATCCAGAGTAGTGGACACATACGTTATCTATATCCAGAGTATACTTCCAAAATGAACACTTTGGTACCTAGTAAATAGTACCTTGGGAGTTGCTGGTGGTATTAGTCTTTAGCGCATGTTTTGGCGCGCTTATCCACTATTTGGTGTATTGCTTATACTTTCTTCTTTTCCTTTGCCCACCATTTTGGCTTTGTCACAGGACAGCACTTTAACTGAAACTCTGTATATCTTTTTCTCCCTTGTGTATGGCCAATGTATAAACACTTATAAACTGCTGAGGAGATAAAGAGGAAACGATTCCTGAGAAACACGGGGCTCAGTTTGGGTCACAGTAACTGGTACAAGTTTGTACACAGTGGGGGTCATTCCGAGTTGATTGTAGCTGTGCTAAATTTAGCACAGCTACGATCATTCACACTGACATGCGGGGGGACGCCCAGCACAGGGCTAGTCCGCCCCGCATGTCAGTGCCGCCCCCCCCCCATCCCCCCCGCAGAAGTGCAAAGGCATCACACAGCGGCCCTGCTGGTATTCCTGGAGCGGCACCATAAGTTTAAATGGGTCAGTGGGGCCCGGGAGCCAGCATCGCCACATGTGATCCAGGCCAGTTTCGGGAGATGGCTCCCTTATACCGCACTGTCCCCCCAGCTCAGCGAATATACAGTACACAGGTGAGGGGTGCAAACAACCCCCTCCCCTCTCCTCCCCGAACAAATAGTACCTTTTGCCTTCATGCAGGTTACTGGGGCCCGGGAACCGAGAGGCGGCAGCGTCGGGTTGTGATGTGGCCGGCGGTTGGAGATGGCGCTCTTGAGGGAATAGCACTGTACGCGACTGCGTACTTTACCAAATGAGCGGCGCATCCCGGCTCTGGGGAGGGGATCTACAGCAGTGGAGCACAGCGACCACCCGCCAAGGTCTGCTGCTCCCCGCCACGCACCACACAGGCACGTAGAGGAACAGGACAGGAGCTCTGTAGTGAAGCAGCGTAACTAACTTGGTGTAGAGGGAGCGGCGGGTCCCGGGCCCCTGTGACAGCCTGGGCCCCATAGCAGCCGCATCCCCTGCACCTATGGTAGCTACACAGGGGCGCTTTAAGAGAGGAGGAGGCCCGTGTTCAGCCTCCTCTGTTTGGGCCCCCTCCTCTCTGCCCGGAGCGCTGTAGAGTATGAGCACTAGAGGGCTCAGACTCTACTGCGCATGCGCAGATCTCTGAGAAAATGGCGCGGCGGCAATTTCCCCTGAGATTTCTCCACTGCGCATGCGCAGAACTCTGTGAAAATGGCCGCTGAGCCATTTTCACGGTGTTCTTCTAACAGCGCTGCGGATGCCGGTGCTGCACTTCGGAGTGGTGAATATTTTAAAAATGGCGCAGCGAGGCACCTTGCCATGGGGACGCGGTACGATAATGAGGCTTTTTTTGTAGTAGAAAAATGACAAACCCCCCCCCCCCATAAAAATAAAATAATCGTGTCAACTTTTTTTGTGTCAACCATTTCCATGTCACCATTTGGATCCTGTCAACCTTTTCTACTGTCTACCTATTCCATGTCGACTTTTTGACCTAAAGCATGTTGACCATTAGTGGTCGAACTATTGACTGTAGACCTCTTTATTGTAGATCTAAGTTTCCACACTAGGGGTTTATAGCGCTGATTGGACGAGATTAGTGGGGTGTGGAATGACCGGTCTATAGTAAGAAGGTCTACAGTCACAAAGTTGACACCAAAAGGTCGACAGTAGGTATGTCTACATGACAGTATCTATGTTAACATGCCTTTAGGTCAACAGGGTAATATGCTGACATTGAAAATGTCGACACACAAATGTCAACATGTGGTTTTCTAAACCCTAAACGTAAGCCTGATCCTAAACTTGATGTCAGCCCTAAAAATCAACAAAAAACAACACGTCCTCATTTTTGTGGCACCATTTTGAATGTTGACCTAATGACCGTGTTGACCTGAATGCATGTCTAAGTAGACTCTGTTGACCTAATGACCCTGTCGACGTATTTACTGTTTACCATCTGCTGTCTTCCTTCTGACCATAGACCTTGTTGGTGGACACCAGTCATCCAGATACCAATAAGAGTTACTTCCTCAATGTATTACTAATCCTTGTATAATGACTGACAGCTCCTTGCCTGTATATAACAGCGTATTCCTTTCTACACCAGTGGCATTTACTATTATTTATAAGACAAATATAAAAAATGACCAAAGAGGCAAGTTCCCAAAAAAAGACGCAGCACCCTGCACGTTTCCCGGAGCATCCACCATCTGGTATGTGTGGGCACCAGTTGGCATTTCTTGGAAACATGGTGGTCATTCCGAGTTGATCGCTAGCTGCATTCGTTCGCTGTGCAGCGATGATGCCAAAAAATGGCACTTCTGCGCATGCGTATGTGGTGCAATGCGCACGCGCGTTGTACTATTACAACGACCGATGTAGTTTCACACAGGGTCTAGCGAAGATTTTCAGTCGCACTGCTGGCTGCAGAGTGATTGACATGAAGTGGGCGTTTCTGGGTGTCAACTGACCGTTTTCAGGGAGTGTGCGGAAAAACGCAGGCGTGCCAGGAAAAACGCAGGCGTGCCAGGAAAAACGCAGGCGTGGCTGGGCGAACGCTGGGCGTGTTTGTGACGTCAAAACAGGAACTGAACAGTCTGAAGTGATCGCAAGCGCTGAGTAGGTTTTGAGCTACTCTGAAACTTTGCCGCCGCTCTGCGATCCTTTCTTTCGCACTTCTGCTAAGCTAAAATACACTCCCAGTGGGCGGCGGCATAGCGTTTGCACGGCTGCTAAAAACTGCTAGCGACCGACCAACTCGGAATGACCCCCATTGCCTGCAGCTCGGTGGAGAAGTAGACGCTCTCTTTCATAAATGCCTCCTTTGTGTTTCCATTTGTACTCGTCGATAATGTGCGCTTTAGATTGTGACATACTGCTGCTTTATACACTACATAATAATAATGTATACTCAGGGCTGCGCGTCATGGCAGATGGTAACCGAATATACACCTTGCTGTAACTGACACACAATGTGTTCCGCTCTGGAACGTCAGATCCATCTCGCCCATTGTGTGCAGGGACCGGTCCCTGGGAAATGTAGTTATTGTTATTAATTGTGTGTGGGAGGTTCCCCGGCTGTGTATTGTGTTCTAGGTAATGTGATATATATCACGGAATCTCAAATTCCTCCAGAGGTAACCACATCTTCCTTCACACGCGAGCCTCAGTCTTGGCGCAGGACAGAAGGAAGAGATTGGGGGGGAAGATGTATCCACCACCAAATCCTGTGCCGAGCGCCTTTGGGCCCTCCATGGGGTATTATGAGAACCCCAATACTGCGGTGATGACCTCCCAGCCCACGGTGGTGATGATGGTGCCTCAGCCGGTCTACAAGGATCACCTGGGGCTGTCTATTATGAATATAATCTGCTGCTGCCTGCCCCTGGGCATCGCTGCCCTCATGTTCTCCATCCAGGTAAAGAAGTGTTTCTAGGGTGTGTGTGTTTGGGGAGGGGGGGTCACTAAGGTGATGCACAGATGTCATTTTATTATCATTTTTTTATTTTGTACCTGGTTAAAAAAATTAACTTATAAGTTCCAAAGTTCGTAGCTGAGCGAACATCTCCAGAGACGGTGCAGCATATTGCACCGTCGCAGCAAGCTGCAGAGCGTCTATTCTCAGGAAACAGCATCGTCCACACTCACCTAGGGGTTGCCACTGTTTTTGATCTTTTGTTTTTGACCAAAAAAAAATGGGGCGTCTTCTAGAAGGAACCCTGTACCTGCACGGATTTCTTTACTGACTCTTTGTAGCCTGTTTACTAATGTTGCATTTGAGTGCAAATTTGTAGTAGCTGATAGCAACCAATTCGTATTTCAGAGTCTATGGGGGTCATTCCGAGTTGATCGTTAGCTGCATTCATTCGCTGCACAGCGATGAGGCAAAAAAACGGCACTTCTGCGCATGCGTATGTGGCGCAATGCGCATGCACGACATACTTTTGCAACGAACGATGCAGTTTCGCACAAGGTCTAGCGATGCTTTTCAGTCGCACTGCTGGCCGCAGAGTGATTGACATGAAGTGGGCGTTTCTGGGTGTCAACTGACCGTTTTCAGGGAGTGTTCGGAAAAACGCAGGCGTGCCAGGAAAAACGCAGGCGTGGCTGGGCGAACGCAGGGCGTGTTCGTGACGTCAAAACAGGAACTGAACAGTCTGAAGTGATCGCAAGCACTGAGTAGGTCTGGAGCTACTCTGAAACTGCACAAAATTATTTTGTTGCCGCTCTGCGATCCTTTCGTTCGCACTTCTGCTAAGCTAAAATACATTCCCAGTGGGAGGCGGCATAGCGTTTGCACGGCTGCTAAAAACTGCTAGCGTGCGAACAACTCGGAATGACCACCTATAAGCGCTGACAGCAGACATCTTAGTCCTTGTATATTTGGACGCAGGGATATACACCAGGGAAGGGCTTTGTAGCGGCATATGCATAAAGTCGCAGCCGTGTAACAGGCAAAACATGCAGACGTGGCTCTGTCTAACACAGAATAAGCCCCTTTACATACGATACCTAGAACTGGCATTGCCACTACTCAGAATAATGTGCTGGTACTCACCTAATGTTACATGGTGATCATAGCAGCATTAAGGGGATGGGGGCTGCAGGGGATACTGTACCCCAAGCCACTCCTCTGTCAGGGGGCCCCTGGGCGAGAGCATACTGACATCACTAGCTCTCCCTCTTGTGCAGCAGCAGAACCATGTAAGCCAGAATGCGAGCAGGACAGAATGCAGTACAGACAGACACACAGGAGTAGAAAGGGGGCGATCGGGCACAGGTTTAAATTCCATATAATATTTAGAAAAATAGCAGAAAAAAGACCAAAATTGGACAGTGTATTGACCTAAGTAGGGAGATAACAATATATGTTATCAGTAATATACAGTCCTGGTTGGTGGTGCACCCAGAGCCAGAAGTACGTAAACTATGCAATGGGAGAGGACAGAAGGCTCTTGTGTGGGCGCACTCTTAAAATGAAAAAAATACTTGAAAGTATTAGAGAGAATATTTTAAGATATAACTTTTATTATTAAGGTTAAAACAAGATAAACTTCCCACACATCTTGTAAAATAACCGGAGATTATTGAGGAAAAAATAAAAAAATGAAAAAATAAATGTTCTGGTCTCTTAAGTCGTAAGAGTATGGAAAGGGTTGTAGACATGGAGTAGTCATACCCCCATTTCCCCTGACCAGTACAGTATTTCTGTATTAATGGAACCGGGGGTTTCTTAGTCACAACACAGTTTCAAAATAATTAGGCTACAACTAGCTGAAATGGTAATCAGTGGTCACCACTCAAGGAATTATACCCCTGAGTATTGTTAGCATGCCATAGCCCTAATTGCGGGCAGAAATTGTGAGCAAGAAGTTATGGTCAGTTGATGTAGATATTGAGAGCAATAAAAGAAGGAGAAAGTAGAATTAGTGGTGATACTGCTGTTGGTGTGTGTTGGTCACATAAGAGAGGAAATTAATTCCTGACCTACTACACCAGGTATTCACAGGCAGTCACCTCTCCTGATACTAACCTGGCCCAACGCTGTTTGGCTTCCAAGATCGGACGAGATCGGGCACTGACAGCGTGGTATGGTCGTAGGGATTTATGTGTACACCAATGAGAGTGCACCTATATAGGAAATTGAAATTGAAAAGTGAAGGGTAAAGATGATAGAAAACGAAAATAACGGATAAGATAAGTACGTGAAAATATGTGGATCTGCTTTCCACGTTAGACCCGGTTTGAGAGATTCCACTGGTGTGGTACTCTATCCCGAGAATCGTGAATGAGAGTCCACGAAAATTGGTGAACACAGATTATGAAGATATTCAGGTTAGTATCTGTAATGGAATAATGCAAAAATTAAGCTGTCATTAGGCGGTATACAAAATTCAGGTGGGGCTGAGCCCAATGACCAACCGCAGACGTTCGTAGGCGTCAGAAAATTATAACCTTAGGCAAATAATGGTTTTTTGTTTAACCTTGTGCCAAAGAGTACGTATAGGGTTATTTATGAAGATACAGATAATATAACCCCTAAAGAGTAGAAAAACATACAAATAAACAAAGAGATAAAAAAAATAATATAAAATGAAAATAAAACTAAAGATGAGAATAAAAATGAAAAAGTAAGCTGTATTGGGTAATATGACCCGGTACCGGCAGCATGAAACAAACTGCTCGGTGTACTGTACCATGCAAAATGATGATGTTAATACAAATAATATATCCCTTAAAGATAAGAGGTATATGAGATACACATAAATAAACCGATTCTGATGTAAGTAATATAACCCCTAATAGGGGAAGCTATATGAGTTGATATACCCAGTTGTTATAACGCAAAAATTGAGATAATTGGTATGCTGCACAGGACAAGGCTAAGATCCTGTTGTAGACATGCAGAATACTGGTAGCAAATTGATAAGACAAAAACAGTGAGTTCCTATCCCTAGAAGAAAATGTCAAAGCAGATACAAAATAAACTGACCAAAACAAATGCTGGCATAAGACCAATGATTTTAGGTGACTCACAGAATAGCCTCAGATACATAGGAGGCTGAGTGTTAGGCTGGTCTAACGGCAATGATCCTTGCAACAAGGATAATCTAAGTAATTAGAGGGAGCTTACGAATCTCCAGTGAGTTAGTTATGATCCGTTAGAATGGCGCCATGATATGACTGTGTGGACGGAGTTCCCCGCAGAAAACGCGTTTCACCCTGTGGGCTTGTTCACTTCCTGGTTCCGTGCAGTGGGGTGGGTTGGGATGATACTTAAGGGCGGCTGGTGGCGTGATTAACCAATAAGGGAGAGCCGCGTATTAGCGCTGTGCCTAGCGGTTGCTAGGTAACGAGATAGCGGAGGTGCAGCCGGAGTTAAGAGTCTGATTGGAGGACGCGATCTCGCGAGAATATGGACGCCATATTGGTAATGGGAAAAAGAAAAAAGGGCAAGAAAGCGGAGAGACACAGATGAGAACAGTGTGTCTAAGTGCCGCTGGCTGGATGACAGCCTGGCGGAAATGGGCAGGAAATAAATACACATATGAGTGGTTGTGCTGCTTAATAGCCTGATGTATAGATAGATTGTGGGGCTGAATCGATATTAGAATGGGGGAAAAAAATAGGTGTGATGCCAGGGATGTGTGTAGAGAGTGTTTGGTTACTGGGGATGTGGGGAAGTGGAGGTGGGAGGGGGGGGGGGGGGGGGGGCTAATGGGATATGTGAGGGGGCAATTGAAATGTGTGTTGGGTGGAAAGATTGTTATGTCGGCGAGGGGTGATGAGGGAAATGGGGGTGTGAGGATTGGTTTGCTGGTGTTAGTGTAGGAAGCAAAAAAGGGGGATGGGGTGACGTTGCGGGCTGGGCAGGGAGAGTATTGTGGTCAGATATGTGGTGGCATGTGTCGGGCAGTGTGTGTGTGTGTCAGATATGTGATAATGGGTGTGTGTTGGATGGAGGAGGTGAACGGGTGGTGAATTGGTGGGTGGGAGGATTGTGGAGGGATTGGTGCAGCGTGGTATGGTGTATGGATAGTGTAGATTAGAGTGTGTATGATGGATATGGCTGGGGGGGTTTTTATGGGGGGATAATGAGTGTGGGCGATGTAATAAAATAGGGGGGGGGGGATGGGGAAAAAATGATGAGTGGATGAAAAAAAGGAAATAAAATGAGATGAAAATGAAATAGAAATAAAATAAATTGGTGATGTGTGCTTGGGGAGTGAAAATTGTGAATGTATAGAATTGGGGGTAGAGGGAGGTGTGGGGACGAAGAGGATTAGAATGGATTACCAGAAAATAGTGGGGATTTACAGAAAAGCCCCATAATTTATTGTTTCATTGAGGCCGTGGGGCTTCAAGGAATTGAGACGAAAGATCCACTCACTTTCTTTTTTGTATAATTCCTTGGTAAGGTCCCCTCCTCGTATACCCAAATGAACACAATCCAGGCCAAAGGTCTTAAAGTCCTTGATTGATCCTTGGTGACAGAAATGAAAATGTCTGGCCACAGATGTAAGCTGTTTCATCCGTGCCAGGTCCCTGGAGGCATTACGGATGTTTCCAAGATGTTCTAAAATTCTCTCTTTAAATTTGCGAGTGGTCATGCCTATATATTTGGAATTGCATCCACAGGTTATACAGTAAATCATGGCCTGGGTATTGCAATTAAAGAAATGTTGCAGGGTGACTGATTGGCCATATCTATCCATGACGCTGTTGGTTTTCAAGATCTGCGGGCACGCCTTACACTGTCCACAGGGAAAGGAACCTGTGATGGTGGGTTTTTTTGGGGGAGAGGTAATCAAGTGGCTGCGCACTAATTGATCTTTCATATTCTTCGATCTGCGCCAGCTCATTTGTAACGGAGAATCGAAGAATGGTGCAAGGTCAGGATCAAGCTGGAGAATGGGGAGATGTTTGGCTATAGCTTCCTTAAGCATTCTCCATTCGGGACAGAACGTGCCGATGAAGCGGATAGTATCTTCCTGCTCTGTGTCCTTGATCTTTTTACCAAAGATCAAGTTATCTCTCTTGATGGCTACAGTGGCTGTATATGCGCGTTTCAGTGAGCGTTTGCTATAGCCTCTGGCTAGTAAACGCTGAGTAAGTTCCATGCTCTTGACTTTGAAACTGTGATCTTCTGAGCAGTTGCGCCTTAAACGCAGATATTCCCCTTTTGGGATGTTTTCAATTGTGGGGGGGAAGTGAGAGCTTGTCTGGTAAAGGAGACTGTTAGTTGCAGTCTCCTTCCGGTATAATTCCGTTTCTAGAAAGCCGGCCTCAGACCTGTAGACATTGAGATCTAGGAATGGTACCATTTGAGGACTGATGTGATGTGTCAAGATGATGTTGAGATCATTTTGGTTAAGGGTCTGAATAAAATCCATGAGCAGATTTCTGTTGCCATTCCAAATCATGAACACGTCGTCGATATACCTCAACCATAGTACTATATGTATAGTATATCTTTCATTTGAGGTATTGAATACGTGAAAGTGCTCCCACCACCCTAAGAAGAGGTTCGCATATGTGGGTGCACATGCCGCGCCCATTGCGGTTCCCCTAATCTGTAAAAAGAATTGGTCTTGAAAAACAAAGTAATTTTTGGAAAGAACAAATTCAAGCAACTGTAGGAGAAAATCAGAAAAGTCGTTAGTGTTGGTTTGATCCAGAAAAAACTTGACCGCTGTGAGGCCATGATGATGGTTGATGCTCGAGTACAGTGCCTCAACATCTAGAGTCACCAAAAGAAAATCTTGTTCAAAGTGAATATCATGAATTTTCCTGAGTAGATCCGCAGTGTCTTGTAAATATGATGGTAATTCAAGAACAAAATCACGTAGATGCAGGTCAAGAAAACGGCTGGGCTGCTCTAAGATCCCACCTTTCCCAGACATAATCGGCCTGCCAGGTGGCTGATGGATGTTTTTGTGGATCTTGGGCAGGAGATAGAATGTTGGGGTTTTGGGATTGTGGACAGTGAGATATGCGGCCTCCTGTTTGGTAATCGTGCCCTGTGCCCTGGTTTCTTGTATCAGAGACGTATATGCTTTCAAAAACCTTTTTGTTGGATCACTAAGGAGCTTTTTGTAACACAGAGAATTAAATAACTGTCTGTGTGCTTCAGCGATATACATACTCTGTGGCCAAAGGACAATATTGCCACCATTGTCCGATGGTTTAATCACTACATCTCGCCAGGTTTCCATGTCTCGTAAGGCTTGTCTTTCCTTATACTTGAGATTCCTGGGAAATTGTTGATGGCCAGTTGTAGTTTGAACAAAAATGTGGTCAAATTCTTTAGACACTCTATTGAGGAAAACCTTGATCTCCGGGCTGGTATTGTCCGGAGGAAAGAAGGATGATTTTGGTTTACATTTAGGTCGGTTGGGTGTGTTCATTTCCATGTTTGATTCAATTTGGAGTTCTTCTAAGACTTGAATGGCTTGAAGATCAATAGTCGACAGTTCTGTGCTCCAGGAGCTCTCTGTTCTTGATTGTTGTTTGACAAAAAATTTTTTGAGGAGGAGCTTCCTTCCAAATAATCTCAGGTCTTTCTCCCAAGAAAATCTGTTGAACGGTCTAGAGGGAGAGAAGGACAGACCTTTTGCAAGTACCTCCATGTGAGCAGGGGAGAGAGATCTATTAGTGAGATTGATAACCTGTAGAGAAGAGGAGGGGGAAGGATTATCCTGAGCTAACGTGTTGTTTTTCTCTGACGGGCAGGATATCGAGCAGTCCTTGACGTATCCCAATCTGGGTTGCGCCTGTCGTTTTTTCTTTCCCCCTCGCCTGGTTTTCCTTGGTTTTTGTTCCTGCCTCTTGGCTTTTGACCCTGGCCTAAAAAACGTGGGGAGAAATCTTCCACCCCTTCTCGGCCGTATGCGGTGTTCTCTAAGGTCTCACTGGCTGAATCTCCACTTGTGGAGGACTCAAATTCAGAGAAGGTAGGATCTTCCCTCTGTTTACGGTTCCTGGTCGGGGGTATCGGATTCCACCTGAAAATATCCCCCCGTGCAAAGTCCCGTTTGTCCCTAATAAATTTGTTACGTTTACGATCCACTATAGTTTGTTCATATAGTTTTAGTTCGTTTTTATGTTTTTCAAATGCAGTCTGGAAGGATAGATCCTTTTCCCAGGTTTCAAGGTTTTTGCCCAGTTCATCAATTTCTTTTTCCACTTGATCTATAAGAAGTGTATCGTGTTTAATCAGGAGATGTAACAATTCGTGCGAGCACTTCAAAAGTGCCGCCTCCCACTCTGTCTTAAGATTCTCAGTAGCAAGTGGAAATGAGGGAAATACCTTCGGCCTCAGTCCTCGGGGCACAATCTTGTGTTTAAGATAATTTTCTAATGTGGTGACGTCCCACGACAAGCGTGTTCTTTTCTGTAGGCTTTTTTGTAATCTAGAGAAAGTGGTCCTCCAATCAGAGTTACTTGAAGACACCTCAAATGTTTCAGAGAAGGGGTCGCCAAAATTCTCCAGATTTTGACGCTTGGTTAATTCCGCTTTTAATGAGAAAGAGGTCATATTAATGACCAAGGATAGGTCAGATAGAATGAGGGCTGAAAGTAAATTGGAGGCTGCTAAAAGAGAGATGTGGGAAGGAAGGATAGATAGATTAAGACTCAAAGTAAGGACCGTGCCAACCGATCAGAGACTGTTTTTACAACAGCGTAGGATACTAGCAAGTAGAAAGGGGGCGATCGGGCACAGGTTTAAATTCCATATAATATTTAGAAAAATAGCAGAAAAAAGACCAAAATTGGACAGTGTATTGACCTAAGTAGGGAGATAACAATATATGTTATCAGTAATATACAGTCCTGGTTGGTGGTGCACCCAGAGCCAGAAGTACGTAAACTATGCAATGGGAGAGGACAGAAGGCTCTTGTGTGGGCGCACTCTTAAAATGAAAAAAATACTTGAAAGTATTAGAGAGAATATTTTAAGATATAACTTTTATTATTAAGGTTAAAACAAGATAAACTTCCCACACATCTTGTAAAATAACCGGAGATTATTGAGGAAAAAATAAAAAAATGAAAAAATAAATGTTCTGGTCTCTTAAGTCGTAAGAGTATGGAAAGGGTTGTAGACATGGAGTAGTCATACCCCCATTTCCCCTGACCAGTACAGTATTTCTGTATTAATGGAACCGGGGGTTTCTTAGTCACAACACAGTTTCAAAATAATTAGGCTACAACTAGCTGAAATGGTAATCAGTGGTCACCACTCAAGGAATTATACCCCTGAGTATTGTTAGCATGCCATAGCCCTAATTGCGGGCAGAAATTGTGAGCAAGAAGTTATGGTCAGTTGATGTAGATATTGAGAGCAATAAAAGAAGGAGAAAGTAGAATTAGTGGTGATACTGCTGTTGGTGTGTGTTGGTCACATAAGAGAGGAAATTAATTCCTGACCTACTACACCAGGTATTCACAGGCAGTCACCTCTCCTGATACTAACCTGGCCCAACGCTGTTTGGCTTCCAAGATCGGACGAGATCGGGCACTGACAGCGTGGTATGGTCGTAGGGATTTATGTGTACACCAATGAGAGTGCACCTATATAGGAAATTGAAATTGAAAAGTGAAGGGTAAAGATGATAGAAAACGAAAATAACGGATAAGATAAGTACGTGAAAATATGTGGATCTGCTTTCCACGTTAGACCCGGTTTGAGAGATTCCACTGGTGTGGTACTCTATCCCGAGAATCGTGAATGAGAGTCCACGAAAATTGGTGAACACAGATTATGAAGATATTCAGGTTAGTATCTGTAATGGAATAATGCAAAAATTAAGCTGTCATTAGGCGGTATACAAAATTCAGGTGGGGCTGAGCCCAATGACCAACCGCAGACGTTCGTAGGCGTCAGAAAATTATAACCTTAGGCAAATAATGGTTTTTTGTTTAACCTTGTGCCAAAGAGTACGTATAGGGTTATTTATGAAGATACAGATAATATAACCCCTAAAGAGTAGAAAAACATACAAATAAACAAAGAGATAAAAAAAATTAATATAAAATGAAAATAAAACTAAAGATGAGAATAAAAATGAAAAAGTAAGCTGTATTGGGTAATATGACCCGGTACCGGCAGCATGAAACAAACTGCTCGGTGTACTGTACCATGCAAAATGATGATGTTAATACAAATAATATATCCCTTAAAGATAAGAGGTATATGAGATACACATAAATAAACCGATTCTGATGTAAGTAATATAACCCCTAATAGCGGAAGCTATATGAGTTGATATACCCAGTTGTTATAACGCAAAAATTGAGATAATTGGTATGCTGCACAGGACAAGGCTAAGATCCTGTTGTAGACATGCAGAATACTGGTAGCAAATTGATAAGACAAAAACAGTGAGTTCCTATCCCTAGAAGAAAATGTCAAAGCAGATACAAAATAAACTGACCAAAACAAATGCTGGCATAAGACCAATGATTTTAGGTGACTCACAGAATAGCCTCAGATACATAGGAGGCTGAGTGTTAGGCTGGTCTAACGGCAATGATCCTTGCAACAAGGATAATCTAAGTAATTAGAGGGAGCTTACGAATCTCCAGTGAGTTAGTTATGATCCGTTAGAATGGCGCCATGATATGACTGTGTGGACGGAGTTCCCCGCAGAAAACGCGTTTCACCCTGTGGGCTTGTTCACTTCCTGGTTCCGTGCAGTGGGGTGGGTTGGGATGATACTTAAGGGCGGCTGGTGGCGTGATTAACCAATAAGGGAGAGCCGCGTATTAGCGCTGTGCCTAGCGGTTGCTAGGTAACGAGATAGCGGAGGTGCAGCCGGAGTTAAGAGTCTGATTGGAGGACGCGATCTCGCGAGAATATGGACGCCATATTGGTAATGGGAAAAAGAAAAAAGGGCAAGAAAGCGGAGAGACACAGATGAGAACAGTGTGTCTAAGCGCCGCTGGCTGGATGACAGCCTGGCGGAAATGGGCAGGAAATAAATACACATATGAGTGGTTGTGCTGCTTAATAGCCTGATGTATAGATAGATTGTGGGGCTGAATCGATATTAGAATGGGGGAAAAAAATAGGTGTGATGCCAGGGATGTGTGTAGAGAGTGTTTGGTTACTGGGGATGTGGGGAAGTGGAGGTGGGAGGGGGGGGGGCTAATGGGATATGTGAGGGGGCAATTGAAATGTGTGTTGGGTGGAAAGATTGTTATGTCGGCGAGGGGTGATGAGGGAAATGGGGGTGTGAGGATTGGTTTGCTGGTGTTAGTGTAGGAAGCAAAAAAGGGGGATGGGGTGACGTTGCGGGCTGGGCAGGGAGAGTATTGTGGTCAGATATGTGGTGGCATGTGTCGGGCAGTGTGTGTGTGTCAGATATGTGATAATGGGTGTGTGTTGGATGGAGGAGGTGAACGGGTGGTGAATTGGTGGGTGGGAGGATTGTGGAGGGATTGGTGCAGCGTGGTATGGTGTATGGATAGTGTAGATTAGAGTGTGTATGATGGATATGGCTGGGGGGGGTTTTATGGGGGGATAATGAGTGTGGGCGATGTAATAAAATAGGGGGGGGGGTTGGGGAAAAAATGATGAGTGGATGAAAAAAAGGAAATAAAATGAGATGAAAATGAAATAGAAACCAACACTAACGACTTTTCTGATTTTCTCCTACAGTTGCTTGAATTTGTTCTTTCCAAAAATTACTTTGTTTTTCAAGACCAATTCTTTTTACAGATTAGGGGAACCGCAATGGGCGCGGCATGTGCACCCACATATGCGAACCTCTTCTTAGGGTGGTGGGAGCACTTTCACGTATTCAATACCTCAAATGAAAGATATACTATACATATAGTACTATGGTTGAGGTATATCGACGACGTGTTCATGATTTGGAATGGCAACAGAAATCTGCTCATGGATTTTATTCAGACCCTTAACCAAAATGATCTCAACATCATCTTGACACATCACATCAGTCCTCAAATGGTACCATTCCTAGATCTCAATGTCTACAGGTCTGAGGCCGGCTTTCTAGAAACGGAATTATACCGGAAGGAGACTGCAACTAACAGTCTCCTTTACCAGACAAGCTCTCACTTCCCCCCCACAATTGAAAACATCCCAAAAGGGGAATATCTGCGTTTAAGGCGCAACTGCTCAGAAGATCACAGTTTCAAAGTCAAGAGCATGGAACTTACTCAGCGTTTACTAGCCAGAGGCTATAGCAAACGCTCACTGAAACGCGCATATACAGCCACTGTAGCCATCAAGAGAGATAACTTGATCTTTGGTAAAAAGATCAAGGACACAGAGCAGGAAGATACTATCCGCTTCATCGGCACGTTCTGTCCCGAATGGAGAATGCTTAAGGAAGCTATAGCCAAACATCTCCCCATTCTCCAGCTTGATCCTGACCTTGCACCATTCTTCGATTCTCCGTTACAAATGAGCTGGCGCAGATCGAAGAATATGAAAGATCAATTAGTGCGCAGCCACTTGATTACCTCTCCCCCAAAAAAACCCACCATCACAGGTTCCTTTCCCTGTGGACAGTGTAAGGCGTGCCCGCAGATCTTGAAAACCAACAGCGTCATGGATAGATATGGCCAATCAGTCACCCTGCAACATTTCTTTAATTGCAATACCCAGGCCATGATTTACTGTATAACCTGTGGATGCAATTCCAAATATATAGGCATGACCACTCGCAAATTTAAAGAGAGAATTTTAGAACATCTTGGAAACATCCGTAATGCCTCCAGGGACCTGGCACGGATGAAACAGCTTACATCTGTGGCCAGACATTTTCATTTCTGTCACCAAGGATCAATCAAGGACTTTAAGACCTTTGGCCTGGATTGTGTTCATTTGGGTATACGAGGAGGGGACCTTACCAAGGAATTATACAAAAAAGAAAGTGAGTGGATCTTTCGTCTCAATTCCTTGAAGCCCCACGGCCTCAATGAAACAATAAATTATGGGGCTTTTCTGTAAATCCCCACTATTTTCTGGTAATCCATTCTAATCCTCTTCGTCCCCACACCTCCCTCTACCCCCAATTCTATACATTCACAATTTTCACTCCCCAAGCACACATCACCAATTTATTTTATTTCTATTTCATTTTCATCTCATTTTATTTCCTTTTTTTCATCCACTCATCATTTTTTCCCCAACCCCCCCCCCTATTTTATTACATCGCCCACACTCATTATCCCCCCATAAAACCCCCCCCAGCCATATCCATCATACACACTCTAATCTACACTATCCATACACCATACCACGCTGCACCAATCCCTCCACAATCCTCCCACCCACCAATTCACCACCTGTTCACCTCCTCCATCCAACACACACCCATTATCACATATCTGACACACACACACTGCCCGACACATGCCACCACATATCTGACCACAATACTCTCCCTGCCCAGCCCGCAACGTCACCCCATCCCCCTTTTTTGCTTCCTACACTAACACCAGCAAACCAATCCTCACCCCCCCATTTCCCTCATCACCCCTCGCCGACATAACAATCTTTCCACCCAACACACATTTCAATTGCCCCCTCACATATCCCATTAGCCCCCCCCCCCCCCTCCCACCTCCACTTCCCCACATCCCCAGTAACCAAACACTCTCTACACACATCCCTGGCATCACACCTATTTTTTTCCCCCATTCTAATATCGATTCAGCCCCACAATCTATCTATACATCAGGCTATTAAGCAGCACAACCACTCATATGTGTATTTATTTCCTGCCCATTTCCGCCAGGCTGTCATCCAGCCAGCGGCGCTTAGACACACTGTTCTCATCTGTGTCTCTCCGCTTTCTTGCCCTTTTTTCTTTTTCCCATTACCAATATGGCGTCCATATTCTCGCGAGATCGCGTCCTCCAATCAGACTCTTAACTCCGGCTGCACCTCCGCTATCTCGTTACCTAGCAACCGCTAGGCACAGCGCTAATACGCGGCTCTCCCTTATTGGTTAATCACGCCACCAGCCGCCCTTAAGTATCATCCCAACCCACCCCACTGCACGGAACCAGGAAGTGAACAAGCCCACAGGGTGAAACGCGTTTTCTGCGGGGAACTCCGTCCACACAGTCATATCATGGCGCCATTCTAACGGATCATAACTAACTCACTGGAGATTCGTAAGCTCCCTCTAATTACTTAGATTATCCTTGTTGCAAGGATCATTGCCGTTAGACCAGCCTAACACTCAGCCTCCTATGTATCTGAGGCTATTCTGTGAGTCACCTAAAATCATTGGTCTTATGCCAGCATTTGTTTTGGTCAGTTTATTTTGTATCTGCTTTGACATTTTCTTCTAGGGATAGGAACTCACTGTTTTTGTCTTATCAATTTGCTACCAGTATTCTGCATGTCTACAACAGGATCTTAGCCTTGTCCTGTGCAGCATACCAATTATCTCAATTTTTGCGTTATAACAACTGGGTATATCAACTCATATAGCTTCCCCTATTAGGGGTTATATTACTTACATCAGAATCGGTTTATTTATGTGTATCTCATATACCTCTTATCTTTAAGGGATATATTATTTGTATTAACATCATCATTTTGCATGGTACAGTACACCGAGCAGTTTGTTTCATGCTGCCGGTACCGGGTCATATTACCCAATACAGCTTACTTTTTCATTTTTATTCTCATCTTTAGTTTTATTTTCATTTTATATTAATTTTTTTTATCTCTTTGTTTATTTGTATGTTTTTCTACTCTTTAGGGGTTATATTATCTGTATCTTCATAAATAACCCTATACGTACTCTTTGGCACAAGGTTAAACAAAAAACCATTATTTGCCTAAGGTTATAATTTTCTGACGCCTACGAACGTCTGCGGTTGGTCATTGGGCTCAGCCCCACCTGAATTTTGTATACCGCCTAATGACAGCTTAATTTTTGCATTATTCCATTACAGATACTAACCTGAATATCTTCATAATCTGTGTTCACCAATTTTCGTGGACTCTCATTCACGATTCTCGGGATAGAGTACCACACCAGTGGAATCTCTCAAACCGGGTCTAACGTGGAAAGCAGATCCACATATTTTCACGTACTTATCTTATCCGTTATTTTCGTTTTCTATCATCTTTACCCTTCACTTTTCAATTTCAATTTCCTATATAGGTGCACTCTCATTGGTGTACACATAAATCCCTACGACCATACCACGCTGTCAGTGCCCGATCTCGTCCGATCTTGGAAGCCAAACAGCGTTGGGCCAGGTTAGTATCAGGAGAGGTGACTGCCTGTGAATACCTGGTGTAGTAGGTCAGGAATTAATTTCCTCTCTTATGTGACCAACACACACCAACAGCAGTATCACCACTAATTCTACTTTCTCCTTCTTTTATTGCTCTCAATATCTACATCAACTGACCATAACTTCTTGCTCACAATTTCTGCCCGCAATTAGGGCTATGGCATGCTAACAATACTCAGGGGTATAATTCCTTGAGTGGTGACCACTGATTACCATTTCAGCTAGTTGTAGCCTAATTATTTTGAAACTGTGTTGTGACTAAGAAACCCCCGGTTCCATTAATACAGAAATACTGTACTGGTCAGGGGAAATGGGGGTATGACTACTCCATGTCTACAACCCTTTCCATACTCTTACGACTTAAGAGACCAGAACATTTATTTTTTCATTTTTTTATTTTTTCCTCAATAATCTCCGGTTATTTTACAAGATGTGTGGGAAGTTTATCTTGTTTTAACCTTAATAATAAAAGTTATATCTTAAAATATTCTCTCTAATACTTTCAAGTATTTTTTTCATTTTAAGAGTGCGCCCACACAAGAGCCTTCTGTCCTCTCCCATTGCAAAGACACACAGGAGTATCAGGTTTCACAAGGTACCGATGGAACTTTCCGACCAAAAGAGAGAGAGGAGGGGGGAGAGAGCTGTAAATGACCCAGGGATCCCAACTTCTCCTACTCCCAGCCCAGATGTCTGGGTCCTTCATAACCTGTCATATAATGAGAGCATTTGGGTCTGGAGAGAGACACACACAGAGAGAGTCCTCCTGAGTCCTGTACCAGTGTGTAAGTAGTACAGAGGCTGCTGCTATTCTTATATGTTACAAGAAAAATGATCGATTTTCTTTTTCTATGTTTATTTTCATGTAGTTTATGTTCTCTGTGTTCCACTACAGGAAAATTGTATAAAATAGTTGTCTCTCAAGTAAGTGGACACACAAGTAAATAGATACGAATCAAATGGGGCCTGTACATATGTGAGGTCTTACCTGCGCTTACCGTGCCCCCTGCTTGGTCACACACCCAGGCATTAGGGAACACACCTGGGCACATATAAAATGCTGCGCGGATGTAATGTGCTTTATATGCAACCTCACTGGGTATGGGTCATAGGATCGACCACACTTAGGTCGACCGTCATTAGGCCGACCACTATTGGTCGACAGTGACTAGGTTGACACCTGAAATAGGTTGACACAGCCAATAGGTCGACATGGATTTTTTTACTTTTTTTGATGTTTTCTTTGTAAAGTGACGGGGAACCCCACTTAGTGCCCCATGTTCCCTCACATGGCTCACGAGCTTCAGGCAAGGTGCCTCGCTCCGCTACTGCTGCACTTGGCACAGGTTACCGTTCCCAATCGTAGTCCACGTGGATCGTAAAGTAATAAAAAAGAGCAAAAAAATTTAAAAATGTGAAAAACGCATGTCGACCTTTTTCCATGTCGGCCTAGTACATGTCGACCAATAGTGGTCGACCTAATGACCGTATCCCACCTCACTTGGGTTATTCACATGTGGTAAGAGTAACAGTCTGTACTGGACAGAGGGGCCGTCCCGTCCCCAGCACGAGGAGCAGAGCAGCGGTACTGGTGCTACTAGTATATGGCACCGCAGCAATAACATGACAATACAATATATGACATCAGTGCACATTTACACCAAACTGAATGTGACCCTAAAGGCTATGTACATTAAATAAGTATGGATAATAAATAAATTGTAAATGTTATAGAAATATATATATGTGATAGGTTACATAGGGACCATGTATTGTACCTCATAATAAATTGATTGGAGTAACTGAGGTAATTAATGAGTCTGTTATATTGGTCTATGGTCCCTATAGTCAGCACGAGACCGTGGCTGTCTTTTGCACCCCATCCTAAATGCACGAGACAATCTATGATGAGGGGAGTCGCGAGGAGTGAGCGGGAAAACAGGGGCACGAGAGCCCCGTTATTAACTATAAAAGGGGAGAGATTTGGCCACAGAGGGAGAAGTACGAAGGACGCTGAGGAGTCTGTTTCCCTCTGTCTCCTCTGCGCTGCACCAGAGCTGTGCTGTAAACATCGCAGCGCCAGAGGGAGAGGAAACAGCCTACCTTGTGAGCGGTTCCTGGGATGAGATGAGCTGCGGCGGCTGGCAACCTGATCCGACGGAGGCGGAGAGCGGAAGAAGAGGCGGCTGGTGAAGGGAGCCCCAGCATTGGCTGCCGCCATCCGAAGAGGCGGACACAAGGGGACGACTGGAGGCGCGGCCGTCTGGAGGCAGCGCTGGCGGTGACTCCCCTCCGTCAAGACCCCGGCCCCAAGTGGGGGATGAAGGCGCGGCTAATCAAGAAGGCGGTGCTGGCTATGTGGTGAAGTACACGAGAGGCATCGGGAGGAGGGACCGCTGCTGACAGCTGTAATACAGCCCACACGGGAGCCACACAGCTGACAAGAGGAGGGAGACCCAAGAGCCGCAGAGAGAAACAAAAAAGGACAATCCATTCAAAGCAGGAAAGCAGGACAGCGGGTTGCCTATCATTATACCCAGATGTGAGTAAATTGTTTGCAGCCTCCTAGCTAACACAGAGAGCGGGGGAGAGCTGGGACAATAGAAATATTACTTACGGTTAAGAGGAGAAAGGAAGGCAGCCTCCTAGCTATTTCAGAGAGCGGGGGAGAGCTGTGAATACCAAGATCAAAGTAAGATCCAACTATCCTCCAATCGGTGAGCAGGGGAGGAGTTAATCCTTACAGTGATTGGCCATCAGCAGGAGCTATGGCTGAAGACAACTAAGGTCTGTGATAACTCTATTACATATCATTTACACCACCATCCTAGCTGACACAAACAATAGGTGGCTCTTCAAAGGATAGACTATACAGGATATGTAATGACTGTGTTTTAAATAAGTAATTACCAACTCTGCCATGAGCTAAGAGGAATACTTTAATTACATAAACTTTTAGGGCTGCAGTGACTAACAGAACAGACTGGACATTTGTTATATTCAAGTAATAAGAGTATAGGTGTCCTCAGAGAAAAAAAACACAGAACTATGAACAGAACCTTATTTGTTCCACAGGTATAAGCAGGTTATGATAGACAATTTAACTGAGTTCTGAAAGGATTATAGTGAGAGGACAGCGACACCTAGTGGGGATTTTTAACACCGTTCTGGAGTTAATATAACAAGAAGAGGAAACAGTGTTATTTAAAAGATACTGGCCCTCATTCCGAGTTGATCGGTCGCAAGGCGAATTTAGCAGAGTTACACACGCTAAGCCGCCGCCTACTGGGAGTGAATCTTAGCTTCTTAAAATTGCGACCGATGTATTCGCAATATTGCGATTACTAACTACTTAGCAGTTTCAGAGTAGCTCCAGACTTACTCTGCCTGTGCGATCATTTCAGTGCTTGTCGTTCCTGGTTGACGTCACAAACACACCCAGCGTTCGCCCAGGCACTCCCACCGTTTCTCCGGCCACTCCTGCGTTTTTTCCGGAAACGGTAGCGTTTTCAGCCACACGCCCCTGAAACGCCGTGTTTCCGCCCAGTAACACCCATTTCCTGTCAATCACATTACGTTCGCCGGAGCGAAGAAAAAGCCGTGAGTAAAAATACTTTCTTCATAGTAAAGTTACTTGGCGCAGTCGCAGTGCGAACTTTGCGCATGCGTACTAAGCGGATTTTCACTGCGATGCGATGAAAAATACCGAGCGAACAACTCGGAATGAGGGCCACAATTCTCAGTGGAAGGAAGAGTATTTGGATACAAAATTGATAGTCTACACAGATTAGCTATTTAAAAGGATATGGAACTGCTACTGCCCAGAGATATATTATGACAGGATTAAACATAGTACTTCAATTGGAATATATATATATATATATATTCATCAGTAAACTACAGTGCCTGTCAGGAAGAAGTTTATTAATAAGATATATATGCATATATATACTCACCAACTACTTCAGCATCGTGGAGTTATTATTTCAAAGGGACTATGATATGTTTTGGATAGTAAGGTGTTTGTATGTTTAAAGACTGTGTAATGTTATCTTACAATTGATTATTTATAACTAGCTCTGTTATGTTATAGATATATAAAACTTAACAACAAACTGTAATGTGTACTGAGTGACATACTTACCGGTATATTAACTGTGTAGTTGTTTGATTAGATTAGTAACCCTTATTGATGTTTTCTCCCGGTAAGAAAAAATATACACATGTGTAGGGTTAACTCAAACTAAGCCCTTCTCTACCATTAATATATATGGTATAACAAAAGTTTGAGTGGAGGCACTTTAATATATTAATCTCAGCAGTGCCTCCAAAATGTAACCCTTACTATTAATATGAAATTACTGAGATTAATATATTAAAGTGCCTCCACTCAAACTTTTGTTATACCATATATATTAATGGTAGAGAAGGGCTTAGTTTGAGTTAACCCTACACATGTGTATATTTTTTCTTACAGGGAGAAAACATCAATAAGGGTTACTAATCTAATCAAACAACTACACAGTTAATATACCGGTAAGTATGTCACTCAGTACACATTACAGTTTGTTGTTAAGTTTTATATATCTATAACATAACAGAGCTAGTTATAAATAATCAATTGTAAGATAACATTACACAGTCTTTAAACATACAAACACATTACTATCCAAAACATATCATAGTCCCTTTGAAATAATAACTCCACGATGCTGAAGTAGTTGGTGAGTATATATATGCATATATATCTTATTAATAAACTTCTTCCTGACAGGCACTGTAGTTTACTGATGAATATATATATATATATTCCAATTGAAGTAACTATGTTTAATCCTGTCATAATATATCTCTGGGCAGTAGCAGTTCCATATCCTTTTAAATAGCTAATCTGTGTAGACTATCAATTTTGTATCCAAATACTCTTCCTTCCACTGAGAATTGTATCTTTTAAATAACACTGGCCCTCATTCCGAGTTGATCGCTCGCAAGGCGATTTTAGCAGAGTTACACACGCTAAGCCGCCGCCTACTGGGAGTGAATCTTAGCTTCTTAAAATTGCGACCGATGTATTCGCAATATTGCGATTACTAACTACTTAGCAGTTTCAGAGTAGCTTCAGACTTACTCTGCCTGTGCGATCAGTTCAGTGCTTGTCGTTCCTGTTTTGACGTCACAAACACACCCAGCGTTCGCCCAGACACTCCCCCGTTTCCCCGGCCACTCCTGCGTTTTTTCCGGAAACGGTAGCGTTTTTTCCCGCACACCCATAAAACGGCCTGTTTCCGCCCAGTAACACCCATTTCCTGTCAATCACATTACGATCGCCGGAGCGATGAAAAAGCCGTGAGTAAAAATACTATCTCCATTGTAAAATTACTTGGCGCAGTCGCAGTGCGAATATTGCGCATGCGTACTAAGCGGAATTTCACTGCGATGCGATGAAAAATACCGAGCGATCAACTCGGAATGAGGGCCACTGTTTCCTCTTCTTGTTATATTAACTCCAGAACGGTGTTAAAAATCCCCACTAGGTGTCGCTGTCCTCTCACTATAATCCTTTCAGAACTCAGTTAAATTGTCTATCATAACCTGCTTATACCTGTGGAACAAATAAGGTTCTGTTCATAGTTCTGTGTTTTTTTTCTCTGAGGACACCTATACTCTTATTACTTGAATATAACAAATGTCCAGTCTGTTCTGTTAGTCACTGCAGCCCTAAAAGTTTATGTAATTAAAGTATTCCTCTTAGCTCATGGCAGAGTTGGTAATTACTTATTTAAAACACAGTCATTACATATCCTGTATAGTCTATCCTTTGAAGAGCCACCTATTGTTTGTGTCAGCTAGGATGGTGGTGTAAATGATATGTAATAGAGTTATCACAGACCTTAGTTGTCTTCAGCCATAGCTCCTGCTGATGGCCAATCACTGTAAGGATTAACTCCTCCCCTGCTCACCGATTGGAGGATAGTTGGATCTTACTTTGATCTTGGTATTCACAGCTCTCCCCCGCTCTCTGAAATAGCTAGGAGGCTGCCTTCCTTTCTCCTCTTAACCGTAAGTAATATTTCTATTGTCCCAGCTCTCCCCCGCTCTCTGTGTTAGCTAGGAGGCTGCAAACAATTTACTCACATCTGGGTATAATGATAGGCAACCCGCTGTCCTGCTTTCCTGCTTTGAATGGATTGTCCTTTTTTGTTTCTCTCTGCGGCTCTTGGGTCTCCCTCCTCTTGTCAGCTGTGTGGCTCCCGTGTGGGCTGTATTACAGCTGTCAGCAGCGGTCCCTCCTCCCGATGCCTCTCGTGTACTTCACCACATAGCCAGCACCGCCTTCTTGATTAGCCGCGCCTTCATCCCCCACTTGGGGCCGGGGTCTTGACGGAGGGGAGTCACCGCCAGCGCTGCCTCCAGACGGCCGCGCCTCCAGTCGTCCCCTTGTGTCCGCCTCTTCGGATGGCGGCAGCCAATGCTGGGGCTCCCTTCACCAGCCGCCTCTTCTTCCGCTCTCCGCCTCCGTCGGATCAGGTTGCCAGCCGCCGCAGCTCATCTCATCCCAGGAACCGCTCACAAGGTAGGCTGTTTCCTCTCCCTCTGGCGCTGCGATGTTTACAGCACAGCTCTGGTGCAGCGCAGAGGAGACAGAGGGAAACAGACTCCTCAGCGTCCCTCGTACTTCTCCCTCTGTGGCCAAATCTCTCCCCTTTTATAGTTAATAACGGGGCTCTCGTGCCCCTGTTTTCCCGCTCACTCCTCGCGACTCCCCTCATCATAGATTGTCTCGTGCATTTAGGATGGGGTGCAAAAGACAGCCACGGTCTCGTGCTGACTATAGGGACCATAGACCAATATAACAGACTCATTAATTACCTCAGTTACTCCAATCAATTTATTATGAGGTACAATACATGGTCCCTATGTAACCTATCACATATATATATTTATATAACATTTACAATTTATTTATTATCCATACTTATTTAATGTACATAGCCTTTAGGGTCACATGAACAGAAATCTTCCGTGACAAGGTGACCTCATGGAGACCTGTACCTGCCCCCTGCCATGTCTTACCTTGTCAGGCGTCTACCCTCCCCTTTACAAACTAACCCTAACCATCCCCACCCACAGCCTAACCCTATCCCTACTCTCTCTCATAGCCTAACCCTAACCCTCCCCTCCTGCAGCCTAACCCTACCCTCCCACAGCCTAACCCTAACCCTCCCCTCCCACAGCCTAACCCTACCCTCCCAGAGCCTAACCCTCCCCTCCCGCAGCCTAACCCTCCCTCCCCGCAGTCTAACCCTCCCCTCCTACAGCCTAACCCTCCCCTCCCACAGCCTAACCCTACCCTCCCAGAGCCTAACCCTCCCCTCCCACAGCCTAACCCTAACCCTCCCCTCCCGCAGCCTAACCCTAACCCTCCCACAGCCTAACCCTAACCCTCCCCTCCCACAGCCTAACCCTCCCCTTCCACAGCCTAAATCAAACAATCCCCTTCCACAGCCTAACCCTAACCCTCCCCTCCCATGGCCTAACCATCCCCTGCAACAGCCTAAATCAAACAATCCCCTTCCACAGCCTAACCCTCCCCTTCCACAGCCTAACGCTAACCCTCCCCTCCCACGGCCTAACCATCCCCTGCCACAGCCTAAATTAAACAATCCCCTTCCACAGCCTAACCCTCCCCTTCCACAGCCTAACGCTAACCCTCCCCTTCCACAGCCTAACGCTAACCCTCCCCTCCCACAGCCTAACCCTCCCCTTCCACAGCCTAACCCTAACCCTCCCCTAGTACCAAACCACAACCTTTCCCTTCCACAGCCTAACCCTAACCCTCCCCCTAATACCTAACCACAACCTTCCCCTTCCACAGCCTAACCCTAACCCTTGCCTCCCACAGTCTAACCCTAACCTTCCCCTCCCACAGCCTAACTCTCCGCTGATGGCACGTGAAGAATGTCGACATTTCACAATGACTTTCTGCAGATGAAGACATGTTCAACAGTGCTGACATCCTATGTGTCGACATTGTAATGCCAACGTTATGACTACTTCCCATATGAGGGTACCTTAAGGATATTTAAATGTGTACTAATCCATGACAACCATTCAAACTTTTGTTTTCATTGTCAATTTTATATTACCAAACAAATAACAAGTGGCGCTTGACAGTCAGAAAGTTGAAAACATTTATTTTAAAAATGTATATAAATTACAACAACCTCCCGGGGGTATATAACAATGTTAAAACCTCACAATGATATAAGTGTACAATGTATTATAACTGAGTGTTCAAACTATAATTTTTTGTAATTTATATACATTTTTAAAATAAATGTTTTCAACTTTCTGACTGTCAAGCGCCACTTGTTATTTGTTTGGTATTTTTGCGTTTTAAGGGACTGGCAATTCCCTTTTACAAGAGGCTGCTGACAATCACATTGAAGTGCTACTCACCAGAGCGCTTAGTTCCCTTTTTTCTTTTTTCAATTTTATATTAGATGCAGGGGGCAGTAGGAGTAGAAAGCACAGAGCCATGAGATTGAGGAATACATCACAGTCATTAGTTTTCATCATTGTCTCTCTTTCTCTCTCTCTCCCCAGACACGGGAGTCAGTACAGCGCCAGGACGCAATTTCAGCAGCCAAAAATTCCAGCACAGCCTTTACCTTGAATATGGTGGCACTAGGGATTGGAATCTGTATTCATCTCATATGGATTGCATATGTCATATATTTATGTGTGGTGGTTGGCACGGTGGCCTCTACTTACTATGGGTAAAACAAGAAAACTGCAAAGGTGAAGAACAAAACGCAGCGCAATAACACCTCCGGCGGAAAAGTGTAATTTTATTGTGAACAGAGGCGCAAATATAACCAATCACAGCTGTCCTAGAGAAATCACACATAAAATAAATACATTTTTTAATACAGTTTATAATGTAATAATAAAGTTGTCACACGAGGGCGCTCTGACTGATCCACTGAATGTATTTATCACCCTCATGTATGGTCCACGCATAACGCTTATAAACTGCAGGCTGAGGAGCTAAAGAGAAAAAGATTCCGGAGAAACACAGAAGGCACCAATTCTCACCCATCTGTTATTTGGGATATGTGAATATAATCCAATTTCAGCAAACACCGCGACAATGGAGGGAGTGTGACCTTGGTGAACTTCACCGGAAATTTTTTCCTTTATTGGGAAATATTTCCTCTATTCAATGGACACTTGACTTCATTTATTCATTTATTGTTAAGTGTTTGAACACTTTTAGCCACTTCCGATAGTTTCTTTGCGCTTTTTACACCAATTCCTTTTCTATTCCTGTTACAAGATTGTATTTAATTCTTCATATACTGTACATGCTCAGATCTCCTTCACTATGGGCATTATAGCACTGAGTGGACAAGATTAGTGGGGTGTGGAATGACTGACGGTCTACAATCGTAAAGTCGACACCAGAACGTCAACAGTAAGTACGTCTACATGGTCAGTAGTATGTCCAACAAGGTCATCTAGGTTGACGACCTATGTCACATGCTTTTAGGTCAACAAGGTTAAAAGTTTGGCTTTGAAAATGCCGACACACAAAGGCCGACGTGTGATTTTCTAATCCCTAAATATAAACCTAATCCTATTACTAACCCTAAAGGTGATGACGGCACCTCAGCCGGTCCATAAGTATCACCTGGGACTCTCTATTATGAATATTGGGCCTAATTCAGTAAGGATTGCAAATTTTGCTAATTAGCAGAATTTGCAATCCTTTTGTTAGAATGCTGGGGGGCGCCCATCACAGGAGGCCCAGCCGCCATGTTTCCCCCCCCCCCCCCGTTTTCCGGCCCCCGCATCGCTTCATCTCCTCCCTGGAAACGGAGAATTGCCGCCACCCCCCCCCCCCCCCCCTGCCCCGCGACCACCTCAGCCCGCATCTTTTTCTCATTTTTTGCTATTGGACTGCACACTGCAATCCAACCTGAATCAGCATCACAATCTGCTGCATCTTGGCGTTGCTGCTCTCATCTTCTCCATTCAAATGTGTACATGGGGGGGGGGGGGGGGGAGGGTGTACAGGTAAATGTGTGTCTGTGAGAGGAGGGTCACTAAGGTGATGCATAGATGTAAATTTAATTTATTATTGTCATTTTTTTCCCCAGGATAAAATAAATAAATAACTTACATGTTTTATTGTTCAAAATGTATTTATTGCTAACTAGTTTTTGAACTGATGACTTGCAGAGTTTTAGTTGAGCGAATGTCTCTTGGGAACTGCAGAATATTGCACCGGCGCAGCAGACTGCAGAGCATCAGCTATGGTTACCTTTGTTTTTTATCTTTTCTTTTGAATTAAAGGGGGTCATTCTGACCCGATCGCACGCTGCAGTTTATCGCAGCGGTGCGATCGGGTCAGAACTGCGTATGTGCCGCAGTGCACCGGCGCATGCCAGACGGCCGAAGGCCGTCGGGCCGCTACGATCGCCTCTGCCTGATTGACAGGCAGAGGCGGTCGCTGGGCGGGGGGGCAGAATGGCGGCGTTTAGCCGCCGTTTTGTGGGCGCAGTCCGGCCAATGCAGGCGTGGCCGGACCGAACGGGGGTGGGGGGGGCCACAGCGGCTGCGTGATGTCACACGCAGGCGCTGCGGGCCGGGGAGCGATAAGTAGCTCCCGGCCAGCACGCTAAAGCTGCGCTGGTCGGGAGCTACTGTTAAAGTGCAAAGACATCGCCGCTGTGCGATGCCTTTGTGCTTCTGCAGGGGGGGGGGGGGCGGCACTGACATGCGGGACGGACTAGCCCTGTGCTGGGCGTCCCTCCACATGTCAGTGTGAATGATCGTAGCTGTGTTAAATTTAGCACAGTTGCGATCGTCTCGGAATGATCCCCCAAGTGTAGCGTTTTCTGGAAGGAGCTCTGTACCTGCACGTATTTCTCCTGAGAATGTGCTGCCGCGCACAAGGTGATATAAGATTAATAGCAGCTTATTATTGGATAACTGCGCTGATGCCTTTTTTATTCATTTGAAAAATGTCACTGATTTCTTCCTGTTTCTGGAACTAGTTATAAGAAATAAATATTAGACAAAACCCGGATGTTTATCTGGGCACCGCTGAGTACTGCCAGTGGTTTCTATAATAGGGATTCTATACGTCTGGGGTCATATTTTCCAGGATCGTACTGCTCTTTGGGCCCTCCTCCCGGTGTCCCGAAAAATGTGTTCCAGTTTATGGTGAAGCCGGGCCTGGGCACTGGAGGGCTGAAGAATCACCGGCCAGTCAGTCACCGGAGGGCGGAAGACAAGGTGTGGAGCTGGTCGATGGTGGCCGGTTGCATTTTAGGCGTCGACAGTGGCCCGACGTCGTTTTCTTCCCGCCAACCACACTGACAGAACTGGATGGCGCTGCAGCGGACCATCGGCCTGCATGCTGACAGCCATCTGCAGGCTACAACCTCACTGCAATCCTTATTAATCACAGCCCACACAATGGGGGTCATTCCGAGTTGTTCGCAACGGAGCGATTAAGGCGAAAATGCGCATGCGCATGGTACGCAGTGCGCATGTGTTAAGTAATTTAACACAAAATTTAGTAGATTTACTCACGTCCGAACCAAGATTTTTCATCATTGAAGTGATCGGTAAATGATTGACAGGAAGTGGGTGTTTTTGGGCGGAAACTGACCGTTTCCTGGGAGTGTGCGGAAAAACGCAGGCGTGCCAGGATAAAACACGGGAGTGTCTGGAGAAATGGGGGAGTGGCTGGCCGAATGCAGGGCGTGTTTGTGACGTCAAACCAGGAACGAAACGGGCTGAGCTGATTGCAGTGTAGGAGTAAGTCTCCAGCTACTCAGAAACTGCTAAGAAATTTCTATTCGCAATTCTGCTAATCTTTCGAACGCAATTCTGCTAAGCGAAGATACACTCCCAGAGGGCGGCGGCTTAACGTGTGCAATGCTGCTAAAATCTGCTAGCGAGCGAACAACTCGGAGTCACCCCCAATAGTGATGAGTCTGTAATCTGGTCAGAGTGATCTATAATTACAAGACACCAATAAGCTGCGGAGAGAGCTCGATATCTTTACCGCACAACCTAATGACTATCTCACCCCTAGTGACAGACACAGTAATGCATAGCAACTAACAGGATTTGCGGACTTCATTTTGGAATATTACCAGCCTGCAGCCTTTATCTTATACTATATGTTATGCAGCAGCGTTTCTACAGAGGAGGGGACCCGTGTGCAAACTCCATGTGTGGGACCCCTCCTATCTTGTAGCCGTCACCGCTGCTGTCAGCGCTGAGACTCTGGCACAGTGCTCGTGTTGACAGCACATACACAGGACTCCGAAAAATGGCCGCTGCGCCATTTTTCCGGAGTCCTGCGCATGCGCTGTAGACTCTTGCATTGTGCCAGAGTCTCTAAGTCTCTAGCGCTCAGTGTGCTAGCAGCGACGGTGACGGCTACAGAAGAGGAGGGGGCCCACGTATGGTCACCGGTGGACACTGGAAAGGTAACTTTATCGAATGACTGTGCATGTGTATGCACCGCAATCAGGTCTGAATTACGCCCATGATACTGACAAGAGCTTTCCTTTGTTTCGCTGTCTGCATTAACAATTCAGGTGCTTTAATTGGGAGCTGGCGTCAGACACCCTCCCTGAAAACGCTTGGACACGCCTGCCTTTTTCCGGACACTCCCTGTAAACGGTCAGCTGCCACCCACAAACGCCCTCTCCCTGTCAATCTCCTTGCAAACGCCCGTGCGATCGGATTTTTTCGCACCATCCCGACGCTGACCGGCGATGTCCGTTGTTGATCGCCTGCTGTGTGGAAACGCACCGCAGCGACCAGATCTGAATGACCCCCGTTGTCTGGAGGTTTCCAATTTTTATTGGCTTTCTATATGAAGCTGCGCAGATATTTTTTATGTCAAATGATGTGTTTTAATAAAACTGACTTTCTGTTTACTATTCATTGTTTTCTCCATTAGGGATCTCTTATAATTGTTCTTCAAAGTATACACAGAGTTGCCCCTACGTTATGTCCCCCTGGCAGGCGCTACCCGCACACAGCATGCCCGCTATTCCCACAGTGTAAGGCTGACAGCCTCTGCCTTATACTGATACCAGAGGGGCTTCCCCGCAGCAGCTGGAGCCCCTCTATGGGTTAGGGGACCTGTGTGTGTGACTCCGCCTCCTGAGGGGAGGAAAGGAAGGGATCGTAGTGAGGGGCCGGAAGCCGGGTTTTACATATAAGCTGCAGCTGTCTTTTTCTATTGCTTCACCCCATCATTCACCTTCTCACACACCTCCCAGCTATCTCTATATCAGCAGGACAGTCACACTATTTGGACACAGTCCCGCGGTCCCAACCGTGGCTCGCTGATTCCTGTGGGCAGGGGCAGAGGTATAGCAAGGTGTCATGGTGCCTGGAGCAAGGTATGTTTCCGCACCCCCCTCCCCTGCACTGAATTGGGGGCGTGGCCACCTGGGCCGGTTCTAGACCTTCTGGCGCTCAGAGCGAAAGTTTCCTTTGGCGCCCCCTCCCCACACCCCAACACCCCCCCTTCCCCCGGCATAGTGCGCGGCGAAGGCGCGTGGCAAAAAAAAAAGGGTATGGCTTCATAGGGAAGGGGCATCGCCACAGTTGTGCCGCCTGTAGTTATGGACCCAGTAGTTGTGCCCCCTGTAGCTGTGCCATCTGTAGATTTGCCCCCTGTAGTTGTGTCCCCTGTAGCTGTGCCCCTCGTACTTGTGCCCCCAGTAGTTGTGCCCCCTGTATATTTGCCCCCAGTAGTTGTGCCCCCTGTATATTTGCCCCCAGTAGTTGTGCCCCCTGTATATTTGCCCCCAGTAGTTGTGCCCCCTGTATATTTGCCCCCAGTAGTTGTGCCCCCTGTATATTTGCCCCCAGTAGTTGTGCCCCCTGTATATTTGCCCCCAGTAGTTGTGCCCCCTGTAGATTTTCCCCCAGTAGTTCTGTCCCCTGTAGCTGTGCCCCTCGTACTTGTGCCCCCAGTAGTTGTCGCCCCTGTAGCTGTGCCCCCTGTAGATTTGGCCCCTGTAGATTTGCCCACAGTAGTTGTGCCCCCTGTAGATTTGCCCACAGTAGTTGTGCCCCCTGTAGATTTGCCCACAGTAGTTGTGCCCCCTGGTAGCGCCGCTTACACACACAAAGAAAAAAACAATACCCATCTGTCCCGCTACTGCTGCTCCGTCTCCGCAGTCCTGTCCAGTCTGGCTGCGGCGCGTCTCCACCCGTCTGGCGTCTGACGTCATGACGTCAGCCGCCGGCGCATCACGAAGCACGGAGCAGGGGAGGGAGGTAGAGAGCTGAAGCTGCTCAGGCTCACAGCTGTCAGTGACTGTCAGCTGCGAGCTCCGTGCGGCCAGGCGGAGGTCTCGGTGGAGTCGAGCTGCGGTGCCCTGTACTGTTTTGAGCGCCTGGAGCTCGAGCTCCACCGGAACCACCCTCCGTACGCCCCTGGGCAGGGGGAAGGTTGGGAGAGCCTGTGGGTGATCCCTGAATACATGCCATGCAGGGACGTGAACCTGTGGGATGCCCAGCTGCTGAAGAAGTGCTGGGTACACCCCCTAAAATGAGGAAAATGGGAGATTTGACTTGAAGCCACACCCACCCAAGGTCATGCCCCTTATCAGGAGAAGCCACACCCCTTTTGGAAGCACGCACCTACTTGGGACGATTCAATGTTGGGAGACATACTCTCAGTAGCAGCAGGGGGCCGGGTGTTACAATCAACTGCAGTCTCCAGCTTCTACTACTCACCCCATCATTCATCTCGCAGCAGCAGGGGGCAGGGATGGCTGGCACCGTGATCTGACACAAGGGGCCTAATTCAGACCTGATTGCTAGAAGCGGATTTTTGCACTGCTGCGATCAGATAGTCGCCGCCTACAGGGAAGTGTATTTTTGCTGTGCAAGTGTGCGATCGCATGTGTAGCCGAGCTGTACAAACAGATCTTCTGCAGTCTCTGCGCAGCCCAGGACTTACTCAGCCGCTGCGATCACATCAGCCTGTCCGGGACTGGAATTGACTCAGGAACCCGCCCTGCAAACGCTTGGACACGCCTACGCTTTTCCAATCACTCTCTGAAAACGGGCAGTTGCCACCAACAAACGCCCTCATCCTGTCAATCTCCTTGCGCTCGCCCGTGCGATCGCTTTTTTTGCGGCATCCCATTGCTGCCCAGCGACCCCCGTTGCTGCGGACAATACGCCTGCACATTGCGGTGCATGCGCAGTTCAGACCTGATTGCAGGCTGTACGAAAAATGCAGCCTAGCAACCAGGTCTAAATTACCCTCACCATGACTGGGGGATAGAGGTGTTGAAGCGCACTATGGCAATGCCAGGCTAAGTGTGACATTACATGTCTTACCCGGCTCAACACTGTCCTGATATACAGTACAGTCCATCACAGGGAGCAAATATGGACATTCTGCTTCACTCCACTATGAAGGCTGACTGCCTTAAAGGGGCAACACTCATACCCCTCATGGTTTAATGCCCCTCATGCTTATAATATCATTATCAGCCTTCAGTGGAACTTACATCTTCATTGCTCTTATTATTGCCATAATATGAAGTGTTGCCTTTTATCTGCATAGCATGACGTGTTGTCTTGTGGTGGTACATGGGGGGTAATTCCAAGTTGATCGCAGCAGGAAATTTTGTAGCAGTTGGGCAAAACCATGTGCACTGCAGGGGGGGCAGATGTAACATGTGCACTGCAGGGGAGGCAGATATAACATTTGCAGAGAGAGTTAGATTTGGGTGGGTTATTTTGTTTCTGTGCAGGGTAAATACTGGCTGCTTTATTTTTACACTGCAAATCAGATTGCAGATTGAACACACCACACCCAAATCTAACTCTCTCTGCAGATGTTACATCTGCCTCGCCTGCAGTGCACATGGTTTTGCCCAACTGCTAAAAAATTTCCTGCTGCGATCAACTTGGAATTACCCCCATGTTACTGTGTGTTGTGCCAGCGATGTAACTTTAGGAGAGAGAATTGACTACATAGGAGAGGAATGAGTTAAACATCCTGTGAGGGGTGGACCTAGCTGTGAGGAAGTACAGCCCTTAGGAAAAGGGGAGGGTTAGGATATATATAGGCAGGAGTGGCCATTTTGGGTATCTTTGCTTGTTGAATTTCCTTCCCGCCCTCCCGCCCTGAGGGTAGAGGTTGTGTTTTGTTTTGACGCGGAGTGCATTGGCGTTTAATTGCTTGGCTGTTTTCATTCGTTGGCTATTTATAGGCGGAAAAGAACGGCAGTTTGTAGTTGTATGGTTTTTATAGGTAGTAAGTTTCAGTGTTATATGGTTTAGGTACACTCACCTCCATCGACTTAATGGCCGCTCGACCACCCATCCGGGAGGCAGCGGCAGGGCACCCAGGAGCGGTGGGAAGTCACTGTGGGGGTTGTGTTGACACCTATTACCGGTTTTGATAGGGTGCTGGACGGTTTCGGTCAGTTTACCATTTTAAGTTTACCAATAGTTTAATAGAGCCGTTCTTTTTTCTGCCACCATTATGCCGGCTGATTCGGCATCTTAACAAACTTTTTTCCAATTACAGGTTTTGCTATGGTTAGGGTCAAATAAATAGCTAGCAATTTTTCTGCCAAAATCAAGTCTCCGTGTCTTTATTTACTGGTATAAGAGGTAACTAAGGTTTACTTGAATAAAGGGGGTCCACCAAATATCACTAGGATGTTTAAGGGGGGAATTCAAATGTGTGAAAAGTCAGTTGGGTGCCTGTTTTTTCCTATCTAATAGACAGACACCCAACCGACTTTTCAAACATTTGAATTCCCCCCTAAATGTCCAGACAAGGCCATATTAGATGTACAGCCTGTATTTTGCCATCACACCAATATAATTCTCATATTATGGGGTTTATGTAATGGGGTGCGGTGCACGTTGACTGTGCCGCCAAAATCCCTGCAAATGTGTCCCAGTTATTAATTTTTTAAATATAGCAACCCCAAATGCGCAAATGCTACACCAATGTAACGTGCTGTATATGTGACTTCACTTGGGTTTTATACATGTGATAAAAGTAACAGACAGCAAATATGTACGCAGTCTTTATATTCCTCCAGGTGGGAGAAAGGAACCACTAAAAAGATAAAGGTTTGGGACTTGCTCTGGTACCCTGGCAGCATTCCCCCCCCTCGCCCCCCCCCCCCATGACTAATTGAGCAATTGGAAGTTTCCAGTTAGTTTACTTAGTCATTAATCACACACCTAGCCACAGTGGCCTCCACTTACCATGGGTAATACAAGAAAACTGCAAAGGTGAAGAATAAAACGCAGCGCAATAACAATTTGCAGCGGAATTATTACTATTATTTTTTTTTTTTTCAATTCGGTTTAGAAGGTAATAATAATATTGTTTCCACTTGAGCGACTGGATTTCTGCATAAAGGACGGGCTGGCAGCTCCTGCTACATACATGCTCTATTTGGGGGGGGGGGGGGGGGGGGGGCGCTCCAGGCTGTTCTGTATGATCTTGTACAATGTGATGTTTGCTTCCTGCGCTGACATATAGAAGGATAAAAAGATCTGTTTGCACGGTTGTGTTTCTGCTCAGTGACAGGTTTACTCATTTGTTTGGCCCAGAAGCTGTCAGTGCCTTGTTATGAGCCACACCGCAACCAGCAGTGACCCCCATACATATTGGTGGACATTCCGAGTTGTTCGCTCGCAAGGCGATTTTAGCAGAGTTGCTCACGCTAAGCCGCCGCCTACTGGGAGTGAATCTTAGCATCTTAAAATTGCGAACGATGTATTCGCAATATTGCGATTGCAAACTTCGTAGCAGTTTCAGAGTAGCTTCGCACTTACTCGGCATCTGCGATCAGTTCAGTGCTTGTCATTCCTGGTTTGACGTCACAAACACACCCAGCGTTCGCCCAGACACTCCCCCATTTCTCCAGCCACTCCTGCGTTTTTTCCGGAAACGGTAGCGTTTTTTCCCACACGCCCATAAAACGGCCAGTTTCCGCCCAGAAACACCCATTTCCTGTCAATCACACTACGATCGCCTGAGCGATGAAAAAGCAGTGAGTAAAATTCCTAACTTCCTAGCAAATTTACTTGGCGCAGTCGCAGTGCGGACATTGCGCATGCGCACTAAGCGGAAAATCGCTGCAATGCGATGACATTTACTGAGCGAACAACTCGGAATGACCACCATTATTATTATTATTATTATTATATCTTTGATAGTAATTGCTCATGTGTAATAATTAGACATGTCTTGCTGTATTTTGTTTAATAATATTATTTACACCAAAGTTTATCATTAAAAATGTATTTTTTTGGAGTGATTATTAGTGATAAACAGCATGTATAACTAGTGCTGCCATCTATGGGCAGTGAGTGGAATTTTACATTTTACTGTTAATAATTGCCAATATGTTACAAGTGGCTTTATATGGTTCAATAAACTACCCCCATATGGTGTCGTGGTTTATTGCATCTTATGGATATCTTATGGATATACTGTATCAATATACTACAGCCAGGTATATACCTTTCTGTCTTCTGCTCTGACTGGGTAAATTGTGGATACGTTACAGCTTTCTCTACCATTTCTCCCATTCCTTCCCCCCCCTCTCTCTCTCTCTCTCTGATGCCCTATTCCTCATCTCTCTCTCCGACGTTTCTCCCATTCTTTTCCTCCTCTCTCTCTCACATTCCGTATTCCTCCTCTCTCTCTCTCTCTCTCATGCCCTATTCCTCATCTCTCACTCTCTCTCCCGCTCTCTCCCTATTCCTCCTCTATCTCTGCCATTTCTCCCATTCCTTTTCTCCTCTCTCAATTCCTTCTCTCTCTCTCTCTCTCTCTCTCTCTCTCTCTCTCTCTCTCATGCCCTATTCCTCATCTCTCTCTCCGACATTTCTCCCATTCTTTTCATCCTCTCTCTCTCTCATTCCGTATTCCTCCTCTCTCTCTCTCTCTCTCTCTCTCTCTCTCTCCCGCTCTCTCCCTATTCCTCCTCTATCTCTGCCATTTCTCCCATTCCTTTACTACTTTCTCTCGCTCTCTCCCTATTCCTCCTCTCTCTGCCATTTCTCCCATTCCTTTCCACCTCTCTCTCTCTCTGCCATTTCTCCCATTCCCTTCCTCCGCTCTCTCTCTCTTTCGCTCTCTCCCTATTCCTCCTCTCTCTCTCTTTCTGCCATTTCTCCCATTCCTTTCCTCCTCTCTCTATTCCTTCTCTCTCTCTCTGCCATATCTCCCATTCCTTTCCTCCTCTCTCTCCCTCTCTCTCTCCTCTCTCTCCCTATTCTTCTTCTCTCTCTGCTGTTTCTCCCATTCCTTTACTCCTCTCTCTTTCTATTCATCCTCTCTCTCTCTCTCTCTCTCTCTCTCTCTCTCTCTCCCATTTCTCCCATTCTTTTCCTCCTCTCTCTATTCCTTCTCTCTCTCTCTGCCATTTCTCCCATTCCTTTCCTCCTTTCTCAATTCCTTCTCTCTCTCTCTCTCTCTCTCTCTCTCTGCCATGTCTCCCATTCCTTTCCTCCTCTCTCTATTCCTTCTCTCTCTCTCTCTCTCTGCCATGTCTCCCATTCCTTTCCTCCTCTCTCTATTCCTTCTCTCTCTCTGCCATGTCTCCCATTCCTTTCCTCCTCTCTCTATTCCTTCTCTCTCTCTGCCATTTCTCCCATTCCTTTCCTCCTCTCTCTCTTTCTCTCTACTATTCCTCCTCTCACTCTGAATTTCTTCAGTGACTCATTGTATGACTCTGCCCACCACCAGTATTCCAAACTCAAAAGAGCCACTTAGCTGTAACATGAAATCGGAAAGGGAAACATTGCTGCAGCACCTCTAGTGTGCCTAACACACCGATTGTCCCATGTGTCTCCTACTGACCAGCTGTGTGGAGGCCTCCCGCTCAGCTGTGCTGGAGATTCTTGTCAGCCCGGGCACTTCATGCTGGTCTCTGTTGCTGCTGCCGGTGGCTCCCCAGTCCTGGCTCCTGTGGCTTCTCTGCTGACTTGTTGCACTGAGGGCTGCCACTTTAATGCCTCCTGCTGGGCTAGTACCTTGCACTTGGACATTGCTTTGGCTGCTGGCGAGCCGCAGCCGATGAGGGAGACCTCAGGTGCAAGGACCCGGGAGCCCCGGTTCCTTGCACCTGAGGTCTCCCTGGATTAGTCTGTGGCTGCTCCCGGCCATTACATCTCAAAGATTGTCTGCCACTTTACAGCCTCTTTCCACCATGCTGCATGTACAGGGTGAGCCTAAAGCAATTGAAGCCTGCACATCCTACAAAGGTGAGCCTGCGCATCTTATAAGTGGGAGTCTGAACATTTTATATTGGGGAGAAAGCAAAACTTAAATGGAACACTACTATGTGGTGTAATGTGTATAAGGAGAACTACTGTGTGGCGTAACATGTACAAGGAGCACTACTATGTAGCATAATGTGTATAAGGAGCACTACTGTGTGGCGTGACATGTATAAGGAGCACTACTATGTAGCATAATGTGTATAAGGAGCACTACTGTGTGGCGTGACATGTATAAGGAGCACTACTATGTAGCATAATGTGTATAAGGAGCACTACTGTGTGGCGTGACATGTATAAGGAGCACTACTATGTAGCATAATGTGTATAAGGAGCACTACTGTGTGGCGTGACATGTATAAGGAGCACTACTATGTAGCGTAATGTGTATAAGGAGCACTACTGTGTGGCGTGACATGTATAAGGAGCACTACTATGTAGCGTAATGTGTATAAGGAGCACTACTGTGTGGTGTGACATGTATAAGGAGCACAACTATGTAGCGTATTGTGTATAAGGAGCACTACTGTGTGGCGTGACATGTATAAGGAGCACTACTATGTAGCGTAATGTGTATAAGGACCCTACTGTGTGGCATAATGTGTATAAGGACACTACTGTGTGGTGTAATGTGTATATGGAGCACTACTGTCTGACGTGACGTGTATAAGGAGCACTATTGTGTGATGTATTGTGTATAAGTAGCACTACTGTGTGGTGTAATTTTTAAAGGAGCACTGCTGTGTGGTGTAACGTGTATAAGGAGCACTGCCATGGCATAATGTGTATAACGACACTACTGTGTGGTGTAATCTGTATAAAGGAGCACTGCTGTGTGGTGTAACGTGTATAAGGAGCACTGCCATGGCATAATGTGTATAACGACACTGCTGTGTGGCGTAACATGTATAAGGAGCACTACTGTCTGACGTGAAATGTATAAGGACCACTACTGTCTGACGTGAAATGTATAAGGAGCACTACAGTGTGGCGTGACCATCATGTGACCACTGCCTAGGATCCCGGCGGTCACCATGCCAATGCTGGGATGCCAATCGATCAAACGTTAGACAGTCGGCATGCTGACTAACAGGGACTATTCCCACTTGTGGGTGTCCACGACACTTGAGTGGGAGTAAAACCTGTGGCGAGTGCAGCGAGGGGGCTCTGTGGCGCTTGCCCCCTCACCACCGGCATTCTGCAGTCAGGACCGCCAGTCTCGCAACCCCTAACCCCAATGGAGAGGTGAGTATACTTAAATGGGTGCAGAGCAGGGGCGTAGCTATACTGCACCCATTATAAATTCGCCAGTGGTGCAGGGTGTGCAGTAATTGGGCCCCTCCAGACCCTGGGCCTATGTGCGGAGCACACCTTGCCTGTGCCACCTGGGTAAGTAACAATACCTTACCCATACCTCCCCACTGTCCCGATTTTCGTGAGACAATTCAATTTTTTGGGGACTGTCCCGCTGTCCCACACGTGGGCCACAGTGGGGGTGGCAGCTAGGAGGCTCCTGTCACTCAGTGCTCTGCGCTTGTGCACAGCGTCTATTCACAGGAGACAGATAGACTGGGGGCATGCCAGCCGCTGATACAAAGCTAGGCATGCCCCAAAAGTGAAGCCATTCCCCTTTTGTAGAGGTCACGCCCCTTTTCAGGAGCACACGTGAGTAGTCCTGACTCCTTCTTTGAAAATGTTGGTATGCCTTACCTACACTCTGTGTAATAGTGCTATGTGTTAGTTCCTGACATTGGCTCTGACACATATGCGGTTACTAATGAACTTATAGTATATGCGCTCAGAATTGCGTACAACTGCAGAATAACATTAAGAATTTCTGTCTACATCCAACATACGCACTAGCAGCCCGAATCGCTGATGCTACACAGCAGTATAAATAATAAAACAACCACGCCCACTACGCACAGCGTACAACATCATACACACTAGCAATTGCGTTTGTACTGTAGCTATGTGGCAGCCAAAGATCTTGACCAAACATATACTAAACATCAATACCTCTAGTGAGGCAGGAGAAGCGCAGCCCACTGGTGTCAACTACCCCAATTAAACCCATGAATACATCAATTAAACTCATTAGAACATCAAACACCTTTTTTTTTTTTTTTTTTTGCATTATACAAAGAATCGCATTTGAAAATTATTAAAAAATAGATGACATATTTAATGTATATGCAGTCTATATAGAACCTATAAAAAACCCCTTTACACTAGCACTATTTTAATGCCTACCTATATCTGTCGGGATGCGATCACATGACCGGCGGTCGGGATCCTGATGGTATTGGTCGGCATGCCAACACACCGGGACTATTCCCACTCGTGGGTGTCTACGACAGCCATAGAGTGGGAATAGAAGCTGTGGTGAGCGCAGGGCCGGTCCTAGCCGGTGCTAGGGTGTTTCGCGCTTCCCTGCAAACTGTTAATTTGCGCCCTCCCTCCCATGTGTTTGATGATGCAGTGGTGGCAGGTCCGTCAGGCACCACTGGCACAGTGTTAGTTACGGCCCTGCGCAGCGTATCTAGGGGAGGGCGGCACAGTGGCTGTGAGAGAACACGTGGGGGTTGGGCCGACACAGCAACTGAGTGACACAGTGACTGAACACAGAGAGGGCGATTGTGACACAATGACATAACACAAACTGGGGGAGAGGGGTGACAGAGTGACGTGACAGGGCACAGAGGGGTGTGTGACAAAGTGACAGAACACGGGGGGGGGGGCACAGTGACAGAACACGGGGGGTGAAAGTGACAGAACACGGGGGGGATGTGACACAGTGACAGAACACGGGGGGTGGTGACACAGTGACCAGGGACGTGCGGTGAGCTAAATGGCTCAGGAGGCACTGGCTAGCCCCAGAGCCAGATTTACATGCAATATATGAGCCAAAGGGTACATCTGGGCATTATACACGGGTGCAGCAGTATAAACTCCTGTAAATTTGGCGAGTTTTGATCAGAGATGTGCGGAGAAGTTAGCCAGGTGAGGCACTGCCTCACCTGCCATAGACTTTTTACTCCAGAGTTTTGGCTATAAAAATGATTAGAATAATGCAAAAAAGATATTTCAAACAGATTATTTGTATTTGTCATATACTTTATACAGTCAAAACTCTGGCACAAACGTTAGTATGACAGGAAAGGCTCTGCCTGACCTGCCTCACCCCACCGCACGTCACTGACAGTGACAGAACACGGGGGGTGGTGACACAGTGACAGAACACGGGGGGTGACGCAGTGACAGAACACGGGGGGGTGACGCAGTGACAGAACACGGGGGGGTGACGCAGTGACAGAACACGAGGGGGGGTGACGCATTGACAGAACACGGGGGGAAAACACAGTGACAGAACATGGGGGGGATACACAGTGACAGAACACGGGGGGGATACACAGTGACAGAACATGGGGGGGATACACAGTGACAGAACACGGGGGGGATACACAGTGACAGAACATGGGGGGGATACACAGTGACAGAACACGGGGGGGATACACAGTGACAGAACATGGGGGGGATACACAGTGACAGAACACGGGGGGGGGTGACACAGTGACAGAACACAGAGGAGGGGGGGGGGTACAGCGTGACATCAGGGTGTCTGTAATATCACCAGATCCTGGAGTCTCAGTGGGTATGTTACCCTAGGAGCTTGCAGCCTGGGCCGTACCCTCCCCCTGCAGAATGACCTCTGACCTGATGTGCAGCGCTCAGCGCCGCCCACTCGGGATACCGGATTTCTGCCTCAGTGCTGCCTGTCTCTCTCTGCCTACAGCGGCCACCACAATGCTGGTCTACTTACTTGGGGCCAGACAAGCGCGTTTCCCCTTGTGCGCCGATCACCGCAGCTGTAAAGACTCTGGGGGAAGGGTGCTTCATGGCGGCAGCGGAGGGGCACAGCGTGGCTGATTGCAGCAGCAGCAATATGAGGTTCTTGAGGGGGCGTACTTGCTGCAATCACGCTGGGTGAGCTGGAGGGGTGGGGTTTGCTGAATGCTGACCTGGCCCACTCTGGACTCTGGAGAGGACATGGTTTGTTGTCAAAAAATATAAAATACATATCACACATAGCTGCCGCCCCCCTCCCCCCACATACACTCGCACACACCCCTCCCACACACACACACACACACACACACACACACACACACACACACACACACACACACACACACACTTTGTCAATCACTCTCCCCCAACTTACCATTCTGTTTGTCCTCCTCGGCAGCCTGGTCCCATGTAGCTACGCCCCCCGGAGCAGTGTGGCTCCGCCCCCTTTTTGGGCTGGGCTGTGGAGTGTGACATAACGCTGTCACAGGAAGGAGGAGGCTTCATCATGCTGCCGGCGGCGGCAGCAGCAGCAGCAGGGTCCCAGGCGCAGCACAGGGATGCAAAGCAGGCAGAGCGCCTCTCCTACCCGGTGCCTACCTGCTTTGCATCCCTTTGCTGAGCGGGTAGCGCCGGGCCTGGGTGAGCGCACAGCTCCTATCCGGCTCCCCTTCCTCTCTGTCATATTGTGAAACTCCGCCCCCAAAGCAGAGTTCTATGAGCAGGAGGAGGGAGAGCAGAATAACAGTGCTGGTGGGCTAACGCTCACCAGCGATTATACACCCCTTGGCAATGAGGGTTACCCTTTGCAATGAGCATGGATCCCAGAGCATGACACCCAGCGCATGAAACCCCTGGCAACAAGCATGGATCCCAGAGCATGAAACCCCTGGCAATGAGCAGATCATTTGAAAGTAATTAGAAGCTTTACTGTAGGGCATAATGTATCGCGGGCATTGCAGTGAACGGCATAATATGGTGCAGGGGACATAATACGGTGATAAACAAGAAGAAAATGGGGTTGTACTGCTAGGTGCACAAAACTGAAATAAAATTTAACTTTTATTAATACATTGTATTAAAAGACCGATATTTCGGACAGTGGCCCTCATTCCGAGTTGTTCGCTTGGAAAATTTCATCTCATCGCAGCGATTTTCCGCTTAGTGCGCAGGCGCAATGTCCGCATTGCGACTGCGCCAAGTAAATTTGCTATGAAGTTAGGATTTTTACTCACGGCTTTTTCATCGCTCAGGCGATCGTAGTGTGATTGACAGGAAATGGGTGTTTCTGGGCGGAAACAGGCCGTTTTATGGGCGTGTGGGAAAAAACGCTACCGTTTCCGGGAAAAACGCAGGAGTGGCTGCAGAAACGGGGGAGTGTCTGGGCGAACGCTGGGTGTGTTTGTGACGTCAAACCAGGAACGACAAGCACTGAAATGATCGCAGATGCCGAGTAAGTCTGAAGCTACTCAGAAACTGCTAAGAAGTGTGTAATCGCAATATTGCGATTATGTCGTTCGCAATTTTAAGATGCTAAGATTCACTCCCAGCAAGCGGCGGCTTAGCGTGAGCAACTCTGCTAAAATCGCCTTGCGAGCGAACAACTCGGAATGACCTCCAGTGTGCGAAAAATAGGGTTAAAATTGAATAAAGAATCCAACAATGTGCTCTAAGATATAGAAGTGATGAGAATTAAAAAATGTGTCTGCTCCTTTGATTGCACTGACTCTCTAATGGGGTGTTTTTAAATATATATTTGGTATACTTAATATGTATTATATACCCCTAATAGAGAAAAATACAAAACAATTGAATTTAAGGGTACCGATCCTTTGATAACCCACTGTAAATTGAGTGGACTGTGTTATATAGGGCAGAAATGACCTCCGTAAATTCTGCTATTACCACCTGTCACCATTATCTGCAGATGTTAGGTATTATAGAGACTCAAATTGTGACGTAAGATGCAAGCTGCTCACTATTTTCAAATATATTTAGTGGGGCAATATGCTCAATATAAGGGAATCTACCCTATTCCCCAATTACCATGATGGCAAGATACTGAATACTGGGGGTAATTCCAAGTTGATCGCAGCAGGAATTTTTTTAGCAGTTGGGCAAAACCATGTGCACTGCAGGGGAGGCAGATATAACATGTGCAGAGAGAGTTAGATTTGGGTGTGGTGTGTTCAATCTGCAATCTAATTTGCAGTGTAAAAATAAAGCAGCCAGTATTTACCCTGCACAGAAATAAAATAACCCACCCAAATCTAACTCTCTCTGCACATGTTATATCTGCCTCCCCTGCACTGCACATGGTTTTGCCCAACTGCTAAAAAATTTCCTGCTGCGATCAACTTGGAATCACCCCCACTATTTGTAAAATAGGCTGCTACAGACACACAGACCGCTGATCAAGCTAGTTGCGAAATGCGCGCAACGGCATTGTGGTCTGCTCTGATGCTCTTGCAGTGACTGTTATCTATATTTTTTGTGTACCGGGGCTCCGTGACACCCATCATAACACTACTTTTTATACCTGTACCATATATTAGGTTATCAGAGTACTGCACAGCGAACACGGGAACAAATGCCGATCAAAAGCTGATGCAGTCGAGATACCCATAATAATACTATCTTTCTAATCTTTTTTCATATATTGTAATTACATGACAATTGACAAGCTCTGCACAGTGTGTTTGGGAACAGCGGCCAATCAGACCAGGGTGGATTAGAATTAACAGTGCTCTAGCGCTGTCACTTATTTCAGGAATAAACCTAAATATATCAGTGGGAGCGTAATACAGGTGCAGTTTAGAATAAGAAAACATCCCGCTAATCAGACCACTGCTGAGCAGCTCACAGATCGCTGTAGCGGTATCACACATTCATAGTAGGTTCTCCACAGCTGTTAGTGTGCAATCAGAGGTGTCCCAGCACTACACGGCTAGTACTGGCCAATCTCCAGTCATGTTCCAGCTGGTATGACTGGAGATATTTAGCGGGATTTAGAAATGACAGTACCAATCAGCTGCGTGTATATGCAGAGGACTGTCGGTTAGTAATTAAGAGAAGTCCCACAACATTTATTAGATGTGTTTTATTTTCAGATTATTCACACTGGCAATATAGGAAAATTCAATACCTGAAACTTACGGGACAGATGTGTAATTAATATATACAGATACAATCATTTACCCAGTGTTTTTCAGCGTCATTGCCAACATTGCCCTTGTCAATCCTAATAGTACTTAGGACAATTTATTACCATAGAATGATTAGGGCAATACTTATGTGAATCAATACAAAGGAGATATATATCCATAAGGCACTGGGCACTCCACAGCCATTCTTGTGATTTGTTACATCAGTATATATGGCTTTTTGCACACACAGCTTCTAATTGACGTAGGCTCAGCGGTCTGTGTGTCTGTAGCAGCCTATTTTACAGATAGTATTCAGTATCTTACCATCATAGTAATTGGGGAATAGGGTAGATTCCCTTATATTGAGCATATTGCCCCACTAAATATATTTGAAAATAGTGAGCAGCTTGCATCTTACGTCACAATTTGAGTCTCTATAATACCTAACATCTGCAGATAATGGTGACAGGTGGTAGTAGCAGAATTTACGGAGGTCATTTCTGCCCTATATAACACAGTCCACTCAATTTACAGTGGGTTATCAAAGGATCGGTACCCTTAAATTCAATTGTTTTGTATTTTTCTCTATTAGGGGTATATAATACATATTAAGTATACCAAATATATATTTAAAAACACCCCATTAGAGAGTCAGTGCAATCAAAGGAGCAGACACATTTTTTAATTCTCATCACTTCTATATCTTAGAGCACATTGTTGGATTCTTTATTCAATTTTAACCCTATTTTTCGCACACTGTCTGAAATATCGGTCTTTTAATACAATGTATTAATAAAAGTTAAATTTTATTTCAGTTTTCTGCACCTAGCAGTACAACCCCATTTTCTTCTTGTTTATTAGGTGTTACTCATGGTTGTCTTAGGTAGCACCCCCGACATGAGATTATAGGATTTTTCCAGATATTATAATCGGGGTCTTGTCCAGATATTTCTTTATGGCATTTTGAGAGTGCAGATTTTTCTCTGTTTCTTGTTGTCGGACATAATACGGTGCACGGGGCATTACTGTGTGGGGCTTAATATGGTGAAATGTCTTATTTTTTTTTTCCTGTGGTGGTCGAGGTCTGTTGTTGGTAAAAAACTGGGGTGTAGGGTAGTCTTTTCCTGCAATGCCACGCCCATTTTAGAGAGGCCACGCATATTTTAACCTTCAGCTCGCGTAAGATATGATATTTTTTTTATATCTACGAGAAGGGTCATTTTTTAATGTCTATGGGAGGGGTGCATTTTTTTAATGCTCGTACTGGGAGCCAAATTGTCTAGAAACAGCCCGGCCTGAAGGCAAGTACAACACTGTGAACATCTAAAGTACAGTAGCAGACTGGACAGATGGCACGCTCACAGGAACTGGCAGGCAGAAATCCCCAACTGGGAGAGGCAGGCATAAGTCCCCTGACTGGGACTGACAGACATGAGTCTCCTTCTGCGACGACAGACATGAGTGTCCCTCTGGGACTGAAAAGTTGGGAGTCCCTAAATTAGGCTGTGGTCATAGAGTCCCCTCCTGGGGCTGTGGCACTAGACCCCCTTCCTGGAGTTGGACACTTGGAACCCTCTGCTGGGGCTGGAAACTCAGAGGCCCTTCTAAGGGCTGAAAACCTGAATACCACAACACCTGAAACTTGGGCTCGCTCAATGGTGGGATCCCAACTGCCAGGATTTTGTACCTAACCCTCCATGACGCTAGTTTACGTGAAGCTCCGAAACCCGCCTTCGCTCCAAGCAGGAATTCAGTGCCCAGATTCACATGTATTTTTCTCTCATAGGACATCTTAACTGCAGAAGACATTTTGCTGGAGTCCAGGAATTCCCTCATGAACTTGGGTAGAACATGTAGTATTCCAGATAACTTCTTTTCCAGTTGGGACAGAATACATTTTAACACTCACAGTTGATTTAGGTCTAAGCAATTTGGTGACTCAGAAACGTGACGGGTAACTGGTGAGGAAATACTTCCTTGAGCAGCCTCCACCTAAAGTTACTGCAAAAGTCCATGGGGAATTCCGGTGAGTGTATAATGCCGGAAGCAAAACAGAAATAAATTAACGTAAGGATTTTGTAAACACACAGGGTCAGAGGCGGATTGGCCATAGGGCCTACAGGGAAGACACACCCTCGTGACCTGTTTTGTTTGAGGACATGTGGTCCTATTTATAGACATAATGAATAAGATGCCAAACAATTTGCATATATGAAAATGACTTTGCCACTTAGCCTGTGATTGCAGATGATCTAGTGTATGCTCTGTCTGCCTTCTTGGCTGACATATAAGATTGAGTGAATAGTGATTGGGATACGGTTGGTGTAATAAGCAAGAAAATATATCTTTCTAAAGAATTATATAGTTTCCTAAATTCTGAAGGTGTATCATATAATGTGCTCATAATATTTAATTTTATTTCTTTTTAACTTCCCCCTTGATGCTGGACATGCCCACTATCTGGAAAGTCTTGAGGAGAGGGTGCTGCTGCCATTGCCCATGGCTAGACCTTACACCTCTGGTGCTGCCCATGTGGGGCCACTAGTACAAATTTTAACCAGGGCCGCTTTTTGTTCCCAATCCGCCCCTGTATATAAACCATTAAACAGTGAAGTCCAATATGACGATGAAACAGTGGAATTCAGCATATGTGAAACACTGGGAAACAGCAGGTAACTCACAGGTGAATCAGAAGAGCAGCACATGAAGACACTACACAAGTCCAGACACCTGTGGTAGACTTGGGGGGTCATTCAGATCCGATCGCTGCAGTGCGTTTTCACACATCGGGCGATCAGATCCAAACTGCGCATCCGTCTGAGCCACAATACGAAGGCGCTTTGGACGGCTGCAACAGGCATCGGCAATCAGCGACAGGATTGTGTGAAGGATCCGTTCGCACAGGCGTTCGCAAGGAGATTGACAGGAAGAGGCCATTTGTGGGTGGCAACTGACCATTTTCAGGGAGTGTCTGGAAAAACGCAGGTGGGATCAAGCGTTTGCAGGGCGGGTGTCTGACATCAAATCCGGTCCCGGACAGGCTGATGTGATCGCAGCGGCTGAGTAAGTCCTGGGCTGCGCAGAGACTGCACAAGATCTGTTTGTACAGATCTGCTACACATACGATCGCACACTTGCACAGCTAAAATACACCCCCCCTGTAAGCGGCGACTATCTGAACGCAGGACTGCAAAAATTGCTGCCTAGCGATCAGATCTGAATGATCCCCTTGATGTTCTGGCAGTAAGTAAATCACAGGGGCTGGTTTAAGTATGGTGCTCATAGCAGTCATTGGTCGGGAGAGTCACGTGAGAGTAATCCTGCCCACTGATTGGGCTGCAGTGTTGACCAGGCAGGAAACCAATATGGCTGCACTCATGCACCCAGACTGTTTGAATATAATGCAGTACAGTGATCCAGGATTGTCATGGATGTCCAGAAGAAGGGCTGGACACCATGGCATACAGGGGCGGATCCAGAAAAAAATGACAAGGGGGGCACCATAAGGGACGTAGCTTCGTTGGAATGGGCGTGGCTTCGTTTGAATGGGCGTGGTATTGCAGGAAAAGACTACCTTATACCCCAGTTTTGCAACCTGCACGCCCAGACGTTGGCCACCACAGGAAAGAAAAATAATCCTGATTCATGCCCCTTACATTATTTGTCATTTTTCCTCCTTATAGTAATGCCCAGTATACATTATTCCACATACTGCAATGGCCCTTAGACATTATTCCACACACAATAATGCACATGACACAATATGCACACACTGTAATGCCCCAGACACATTATGCCACACACCGTAATGCCTGTGACACATTATGACAGGAATCGCAATGCCCGTTATACATTATGCTACACACTGCACTGCCCCTGATACATTATAGCACATACAATGCCTGTGACACATTATGCCACACACTGCAATGGCCTTGAGACATTATACCACAATGCCCGTGATATAGTATACCATACACCGTAATGCCTGTGACACATACCGCAATGCACGTTATACCCTATGCCACACACCGCAATGCCCGTTATATATTATGCCACACTGCAATGACCCTGAGACATTATACCACATACCACAATGCCCGTGATATAGTATACCACACACCGTAATGCCTGACACATTATGACACACACCGCAATGTCCGTGATACATTATGCCACACACTGCAATGACCCTGAGACATTATACCACATACCACAATGCCCGTGATATAGTATACCACACACCGTAATGCCTGTGACACATTATGCCACACACCGTAATGCCCATTACACATTAAGTCCTACAGTAAGGCTTCTAATTACTTTTCAATTACCTGCTCGTTGCCAGGGGTTTCATGCTCTTTGTTCCATGCACGGTGCCAGGGGTTTTCATGCTCAGGGTGTCATGCTCGTTGCCAGGGGTTTTATGCACTGGGTGTCATGCTCGTTGCCAGGTGTTTCATGCACTGGGTGTCATGCTCGTTGCTAGGAGGTAGTCCTTGTTGCTAGGGCTGTGCTCCCAGTGCCACATATGTCCCCAGTGCCAGATATTCCCCCACGGTGCCGGGTACTCACATGCCCCAGTGCCAAATATAGCCCCCCCCCATGTGCCAGGTACACATATACCCCCCCAGTGCCACATATGCCCCCAGCGCCACATATTCCCCCCCAGTGCCACATATGCCCCCAGTGCCAGATATTCCCCCCAGTGCCAGATATCCCCCCCGTGCCATATATGCCCCCAGTGCCAGATATTCACCCCAGTGCCATATATGCTCCCAGTGCCAGATATTCACCCCAGTGCCAGATATCCCCCCAGTGCCAGATATCCCCCCAGTGCCAGATATCCCCCCAGTGCCACATATGCCCCCAGTGCCAGATATTCACCCCAGTGCCAGATATCCCCCCAGTGCCACATATGCCCCCAGTGCCAGATATTCCCCCCATGCCACATATGCCCCCAGTGCCAGATATTCCCCCCCAGTGCCATATATGCCCCCAGTGCCAGATATTCCCCTCCAGTGCCATATATGCCCCCAGTGCCAGACATTCCCCCCAGTGCCATATATGCCGCCAGTGCCAGATATTCCCCTCCAGTGCCAGATATTCCCCCGGTGCCATATATGCCCCCAGTGCCAGATATTCCCCCCCAGTGCCATATATGTCCCCAGTGCCAGATATTTCTCCCCCCGCCCCCCCCCCCCCGCTCCCCCACTTTTTGGAGGGACACGGAGGGCACAGCTCGCCTCTCCTGTGTCCCTCCTGCTGCATCATCTCCGGCGGCCGCGGGTCTAATAGGGGGAAGTGCCGGTTCGTGAGCCAATTAGAGATTGGAGATGATGCAGGAGGGACACAGGGAGGCGCGCGCTGTGCCCTCCATGTCCCTCCAACAAGCGGTGGTGGGAAGGAGACGGCAGACTGACATGCGGACGCTCGTCAGCATGTCAGTCTGCTGTAAATCAGTGGCGCCCCCGCAGCCCCTCGCCCCCAAGCCGCTGCGGGGGCAGTAGTTACGCCACTGATCCATACTACAGGGTATATCATACTGCCCTGGGCCGGTTCTAGGCCTTTTTTCGCACCAGGTGGGAAATAGGGGCGTGGCTTCATACAGGGGGCGTGGTCAGTTACGCCCCCTGTAGAGTAGCGCCGCTGAAATGCTGTGCGGTGCGCGATGACATCATCGCGCACCGCACATAAAGGTCCTCTCTACGAAGGGAAACTAGACGCTACGCGTCTAGTTCCCTTCACAGCGGGCAGCAGGACACAGCGGGGGGCACAGCAGTAGCGGATCTTGCCATGATGCGGCGCCCTCCGGAAGACGGCACCCCGGGCAAAAGTCCTGCTTGCCCGTGGCAAGATCCGCTACTGCTACTACCACACATGTATCAGTGTTTCCATGTATGCACTGGGACCTTTTATGGCTTATCTCCCACAGTGTAACCTTCGTAGCACACCCAACATGGCTGCCTCACCTGGTACGCTTGGGGATGGGATGATAAATACATGAAACCTGCTTTGTGCAATATATATATATATATTAATGCACCTCCCCCTCATCCACTCCTCCTCTCCCTATATCTACATCAGGGCCGGTTCCGGGACTTCTGGCGCCCCGGGCGGCATTAGGGGGCGTGGCTTCATACAGGGGGCGTGGTCAGTTAGCCCCCTGTACTGTAGTAGGATGTGCAGTGCGCGATGACGTCATTGCACACCGCACAGCAAAGGTCCTCTCCACGAAGGAAAACTAGACGCTAATCGTCTAGTTCCCTTCTTGGAGAGGACCTTTGCTGTGCAGTGCGCGATGACGTCAACGCACAGCGCACATCATTACAGTTAAGGTCTCTCCAGGAAGGGAAACTAGACGCGAAGCATCTAGTTTCCCTTCACAGCGGACAGCGGGCAGCGGCAGCGGGGGGCACCACAGCAGCAGCGGATCTTGCTATGATGCGGCGCCCTCCGGATGGCACCGGCACCCTCTGGAAGGCGGCGCCCCGGGCAAAAGTCCCACTTGCCCGTGGCAAGATCCGCTACTGATCTACATCTTATATCAAAACAGTCCCGACTGCCCTCTCCATTTTTCCACTGACTGCTGCCCCTCCTCATCCCTGATCATCTCCTCCAATGCCCATCTATAGGATTTCTCCTGTACTCCTCCTATCCTCTGGAATGCCTTTTCCCACATTCTATCAGACACTAACCCTGCCTTCCAAGTTACCCCCAAAACTCACTGATTCACCCAAGCTTACCAGCCCTCCTCCTAATGCACCTATCTCTGCAATACCCAACTCCCCCTCTATGTGTCCATCAACCCCTATAAAATATAAGATCTTACTCTTCTTCTGTGGCCCTACATCCATAAGTAAGGTCACAACACCTCTCACATGTGCCATGGTCTCTATTTCATTCTAATTTCCTGCCAGGCCAGAGCTAGTAGACCACAGCTTCCTCACACAGCCATTACACTGCGCCTCATATCAGTCATACTGTCCCAGCATCAGATGTAAGCTGGTGGAACCATGGTCACACATTGAGATGCATAGTGTGATCAGATTTCTGCATCTACAGGGCTCATCAGCAACTTGTCGAGGTGCACGGTGATAACGTCATGTTAATTCAGATGATTTATAACTCCAGAGGCTAACTCATACTTGATGACTTTTTGGCTGCTCTCCCCGGGAGAGAGCAGCCAGGTCGGCTCAGCAAAGAGGCGGGCTGCGACGTGCCGTGCAGAGTGGGCAGGCCAGAGGCGGAACAGGGGCATGGTGGAGGCGGAACGGGGGCATGGCTGCGGGATCACATCATGTAAGCCATGTACTCCCCCGCTGTGTAATGCCGCTATTACCGGAATTATACAGCAGGGGGCGTGGCTATGATGATGCGATTCAACAAGAATCGCGTCATCGTCTGCCTGGACCACCCACTTTACTTACTAAGTGGGCGACCGGGCAGGAGGGGGCCCCCTGAAATCTGGAGACTTGCCTGCTCTCCGGGGGCTGGGAGAGTCACCCGATTTTCGGGAGCCTCCCGCCCATTCCGGGAGAGTAGGCAAGTATGGGATAACTTCTCATTTCAAACAGGAAATGCAGTGAGGCTCAGACTGGAGACTAGATTTACGGACACTAGTATAGCGAATAAAAAAAATTCTAATCTCTGCCTAAATCTGGTCTACAGACCCCCTCAGGGACACCTCATGCAGTTTAGTTTATTTCAAAAGAGTCAGCTCCATAAACTTGAGCCCTTTTCTACAAAGGAGTGTGCACCACCGAAAGAATGGTCAATGGTAGTGTGTATTAAGACTATTTACCTTGTAATTTATTTAATAGTTAACAATTTGTAGTATGGGTAGAGAAGCATGGAGAAGAAGGGAGTGAATGTGAGCAGGGGTGGTTTAAGGGAGGAGGGGGTCCATGTGCATACTAGGTTCAGGTCCCTTCCTCTCTGCAGCACTGTAGACATTGGAATTGTACAAGAGTCTACTGCACATGCACGGGTCTCCAGGAACATGGCGGCCCCACCTTGTTCCTGGAGGCTTCCCTACTGTGCATGAGCAAATTACCAGCTATATTCCTGGAGGTTTGTGCACCTACTGCAGCACTGACTTCAGAGAGGTAAGTATTTAAGGGGGAGGTGGACACAGGATGTGCAGTGTGGGCCCCTGAGAACCATGTGCTCCACTCACCCTACACCAGTTATACAGTACATACGCCAATGAATGCAAGTAAGGAGAAACAATTCTCAACTGAAGCATTGATTGAACCTACATACTGTACTAGGACTGTATTCTTTTCTGGGTTTATTGAGACATCTCAACATTAAAATCTGTGGAAGGAGCACTAAACAGTAGAAAAGCTTTCCTCATACACCACAGAAATGTATATAACCCTACAGTTGACATGTTTTTTTTTTAAAATTGTGCTTATTGGAGAGAAGAAAAGTAACACACATGTAACAGTATTAATACATCAATAAAGGCGAACATAGACATCCACTGTCCGTATATTATTGTGACGTGTTAAATGTGGGAAATTGCGAAACAAAATAGTATAAACCCTAATGATCATGAAATACTGCATATCAAAATTAGTCAATTATACATATGTATGACTGTATTTATAAGTGAGGTGTTAAAAGTCCAACGGCAAAAGACCTATCTAAAGAAGCTCAAAACGGTGGTGACCCATCGGTGAGGGTTACCATATTATACCACGTCGTTAACCGTACCACTTTACGTATACTTTCTTTGGTGTTCACAGGTAATGTGATCAAAAAAGGCAGCCATATTGCAAAAAACTTAGGAGCACGAGATTCAACATCTAGAGAACATTCGGTCCAATCCATTTGGAATAGAAATATTAACCGTGGTAACACAAGAGACACAGGAATATGATCTTTTTGTATCCACTGAGATAGTATTGTTTTCTTTGCTGCTGCTGTAATGCGAGCCAGAAGCAGTCTTGTACCCTTGGATAAAGCGGGAGTGTGAGGTTCTACATAATTCCAAAGGGCCCATGCCATTGTCATTGTAAATGGTATACCCAAGTTAACCCCGATGTACACCTGTATTAGTTCCCAGAATGATTGTATAATTGGGCAGGACCATAAACAGTGTATAATATCAGCATCGGGGGACTTGCATTTGTAACATTGAGAATTGTCTGCTGCCCCTGTAAGGAATCGCAGCCTAGGGGTATAGTAAGCTCTATGTAAAATTTTTAAATGCATCTCTGCATAAGAGGAAGATACCAATTGTTTATTAAGCAAATTAGACCATTCAATAATAGTGTGCAAATCTACTCCCGGAAAGACATACTTCCATTTAGCTATGCCCGCAGTAAGTTTAGTATAGTCAATCTTCCGTCTGGTGTAAGAGTATATTAAAGATGTAGAATGGGGGGAGTCTAAACGTCGTCGTACAATGCCATCCAGTAGAAAAGTACGATCAATGGGCTGTAGGTGTGTCATAATGTGTGTAGCAAAACTACGCATCTGAAAATTTGCAAAAAAGGGAAACTTCAAAGTCGGGTATCTAGTTTGTAATTGGGACAGCGATAATACCGCCGAACAGTCATCATTCAAAAATTGAAACAATGAACGGAGTCCCTCGAGGTGCCAACCACGTACAATCCTCAGTTGACATGTTTTAATCCTATGTTACTATGGCTAGTGGTTGTCACAACTGAGGGTTTGAGCTGACGGGAGGAAGCCTCAGTTGTAGGGGCTGAGATGAAATTAAACTTGGGAGGTTTAATCAGACCCCTGGACATGTAAGTGCAGAATGATTACCCGAAGGTGTGACCATGACAACCAGTTTAAAATTCAAAATAAAAGTTTATTAACAGACTCCGTGTGATAACAAACAGCATTCAAAGTTCAGCAAAGACAGTGGCAAATAACACAGTTCCTGGAACACATAACCATAGAAGGTATCTCAGAGCACTGGTAAGTTTAGAACAGATGTAAAAGTCCTTTGATGGAATCACCTTACCAGGCCTGGTTGTAGTAGTAAAAATAGCCGAGGAACATGCCAGTAGTTGTAACAGGTGAATCTGGTAACTTGAGTGAGCTGCTGTATCAGCTGGATGGAACCAGCCAGGTGGTAAGACACAGAGTGGATGCTGAGTGGAATCAGCCAGGTGATGAAACACAGAGTGAATGCTGAATGGAATCAGCCAGGTACTAAAGTCACGGAGTGGATGCTGGGAGATGCTAGGGAGCGTAGAAACAGAATAGCTGATAGATGATTACCGGTGGTAGTGGATACTGCTGGTAAGATAGGATCCGCTGGATCAGCACCGGTGTTTAGTAGAAGCTGAAATCTGTTGAAAGCTGGATGCTGGAAGCAGATAGTAGATAGCTGGAAACTGGACAGCCACAGAGGACTGTAGAGTCAGGCTGCACCGCAAGATGTAAAGCAGGTGCGAGTCTCTTTGTGGATGCTGGAGACAGGAACTGGAACCTGGAGAAACAAGCCACAGGAGAGAGAGACTGGAACAAGGTATGACATTCAAAGCACTGACATCTATCTGGTCCAGACACAGGATACTTATACCTGCTGCTATGCAGGCATTGGCTGGGCAATTATGCAGACTCCAGAGACGGTGGATTGGAGGAATTGGAGCATGTGATCAAATCCAACATGGCTGCGCCCATGCTGGAACCTGGAGGGAAAACTGGTTTGAAATGAAATGTGCAAACATAGTGATAATGGTGGCGCCGGCTGCGGAGGACAGGAGACGCCAGATGACAGCTATATGCTGAGACACTTGGAGGGCAGCAGAGGCCGCGGCAGGCATGATACACTATTCTGAGAACCTGCAGCCATAACACAGGAACGGCGGCGGAGGCCGCGGAGGACGGGAGACGCCATGTTGGATTCAAACATGGCCCCGCTGTGGTAGTGTCTCAGAATGACAGGATGGATGTGCAGAGTGTTTACACAGATGAGATCCGGACTTGGAACGCTGGGCCAGTCTCAGAAGACACCTAAACGGCAGGTAATGGCGTCCAGGTACCCGGATCGTGACAGCACCCCCCCCTTTAGGAGTGGCCCCAGGACTCTTCTTAGGCTTTAAAGGAAACTTTGAGTGGAAATTTCGGACCAAGGCAGGAGCATGGACGTCTGAGGCATTGGTCCAAGAACGTTCTTCAGGACCATAGCCCTTCCAGTCAATGAGATACTGTAACTGACCATAACGGAAACGTGAGTCCAAAATCTTGGCCACCTCATACTCGACTCCCCGTTGAGTCTGAACTTTAGGAGTTGGAGGAAGTGTAGAATGAAACCGATTCAGGATCAGCGGTTTCAACAAGGAAACATGGAATGTCCTGGGTATTTTCAAGAAGGGTGGTAACTGTAATCTGTAGGCAACAGGATTGATGACTTGTTCAATCTTGAAAGGACCGATGTAGCGAGGTGCAAATTTCATGCTGGGAACTCTCAACCTCAAATTCTTCGTGGACAACCACACATGATCACCCACCTTGAGAGCAGGAACCGCTCTACGCTTCCTGTCGGCAAACTTCTTATACCTGAATGAGGCTTTAAGCAGGGCTGCGCAGACGTTCTTCCAGTTATTTGAAAACTGATGCAAGGTGACATCCACTGCTGGGACAGAAGTTGCGGGAATCGGTTGAAATTCTGGGACTTTAGGGTGGAATCCATAATTGATGAAGAATGGTGTAGAAGAAGATGAGGAATGGTATTGATTGTTGTGGCTGAACTCGGCCCAAGGAAGGAGTTGAACCCAGTCATCTTGAGAGGAAGACACATACATACGGAGGAAGGCCTCCAAGTCCTGATTCACCCTCTCGGTTTGACCATTGGTCTGAGGATGGTAAGCTGTGGAAAACTTTAACTTGACTTGGAGGGCTTGACAGAAACTTCACCAAAATTTGGCTACAAATTGTACTCCACGATCCGAGATGATCTCTTCAGGAAGACTGTGAAGTCGGAAGATCTCTTGTATAAACACTTGAGCCAACTTGGAAGCTGACGGAAGACCGGTGAGAGGGATGAAATGTGCCATCTTGGTGAACCGGTCAACTACCACCCAGATGGTATTAAACTTGTTGCAGATAGGTAGATCAGTAACAAAGTCCATCGACAAATGGGTCCATGGTCGACGGGGAACAGATAATGGAACCAGATGCCCCGCAGGCGACTGGCGGGAGACTTTGTGTTGGGCACACTTTGGGCAGGAGGCAATAAATTCCTTGACGTCCTTCTTCAGAGTTGGCCACCAGTAGGACCTAGAGATAAACTCAAGGGTTTTCTGAATGCCTGTATGTCCAGCAAAACAGGAAGCATGAGCCCAATGCATGAGCTTCTTCCTTAGAACTGGCTTAACAAAACTTTTCCCTGGTGGGGGCGTAGAGTCCATCCCTACCGTGGAGAATGCCAACGGATTAATAATAGGATGCTTGTCTGCAGACTCGGACTCATTTTCTTGCTCCCATGAGCGGGAAAGGGCATCGGCCTTACGATTCTGAGAACCCGGACAGAACTGGAGTTTAAAGTCGAAACTAGAGAAGAAAAGTGCCCATCTGGCCTGATGAGGGTTCAGACATTGTGCGCCTTTGAGATAAAAAAGATTTTTGTGGTCGGTAAGTATGGTGATTGAATGCAAAGCTCCCTCCAACAGGTATCTGCACTCCTCCAGAGCGAGCTTGATGGCTAGCAACTCCTGATCGCCAATGGCATAGTTGCGCTCAGCTGGGGAGAACTTCTGGGAGAAGAAATTGCAAGGATGTAGATGACCATCTTTGGCCCTCTGGGATAACACCGCTCCTACTCCAACGGAGGAGGCATCCACCTCTAAGATGAAAGGAGAGTCGGTGTCGGGCTGTTTCAGAACTGGTGCAGAAATGAACCGTTGCTTCAGAAGGTGAAAGGCCTGCGTAGCTTCTTCGGACCACTTGGACGGATTAGCACCTTTCTTGGTTAATGCAGTGATAGGCGCCACAATGGTGGAAAAGTCTCGTATAAACTTTCTATAATAATTGGCGAACCCTAAGAACCTCTGCACCCCTTTGAAGGTTAAGGGTATAGGCCAATTCTGGATTGCTTGGAGTTTCTCAGGATCCATCTCTAGTCCGGAACCGGACACAATGTAACCTAGAAACGGAATGGTTTTAACTTCAAACACACACTTCTCCAATTTACAATAGAGGTGATTGACACGGAGACGGGAAAGAACCTCCTTTACCCAAAAACGATGATCTTCTAGATTATTAGCAAAGATGAGGATATCATCTAGATAAACCACGACATGGCGGTATAAGATGTCCCTGAAGATCTCATTCACGAAGTGCTGGAAGACGGCTGGAGCGTTGCTCAATCCGAAGGGCATGACGAGGTACTCATAATGTCCGTCACGGGTGTTAAAGGCGGTCTTCCACTTGTCACCCTCACGGATCCGGATGAGATTGTAGGCACCCCTCAAGTCCAGCTTTGTGAAAATGGTTGCACCACTAACTCTATCGAAATGCTCTGTAATCAGGGGTAAAGGGTATCGGTTCTTGACGGTAATGTCGTTCAGACCTCTGTAGTCGATGCACGGACGCAGACCACTGTCTTTCTTGTTAACGAAGAAGAAGCCTGCGCCAGCTGGAGAAGAAGATGGTCGGATGAAACCCTTCGCCAGGTTCTCTTTGATGTACTCTTCCATGGAGTGTGTCTCAGGCAGAGACAATGGATAAGTTCGGCCTCGCGGTGGAACCTTCCCTGGAATGAGGTCGATTGGGCAGTCCCATTCTCTATGAGGAGGAAGAATATCAGCGGAGGCTTTACTGAACACGTCCGTGAAGTCTTGATATGGAGGAGGTGGAACATCAGACGACCTGGGGAAGGAAGAACTTTGGCTAAACAAGTCTCAGCACAGGAGGGACCCCATGCCAGTATTTGCGTAGTCGTCCAGTCAATCGATGGGTTGTGGAGACGGAGCCATGGAAGGCCTAAAACCACTGGATGTGTGGCTCTTGGAATCACTAGAAAAGAAATATACTCAGAATGAAGAACTCCCACTCTCATACAAACTGGAAGAGTCCTTAAGGAAATGACTGCGTCAAAAATCTTGCTGCCATCCACGGCCGTCAAAGAGATGGACGAGGACAGTCTCCCGGTGGGTAGGGACCACCGTTTAACATAAGCTTCGGTTATGAAATTCCCAGCTGCTACGGAATCAAGGAGGGCAATGACGTTCCTGTAACGTTGAGCAATTTGGAGCGACACTGGGAGGTTACAATCATGAGGCGATGGAGAGGAGATAATTACTCCTAGCCGGCCCTCTCCTTGGCGAGCTAGGATCTGGAGTTTGCTGAACGTTTGGGACAGGCGTTGATTGTGTGTGACGGAGCTGCACAGTAGAGACATAGAGACTCGGAGAGGCATCTTCGGTGCTCAGCGGGAGATAGACGGGAACGACCAATTTGCATAGGCTCATCCTTGGATGGAGATGGTTGACGAGGAGGAGGAGCAGAGGATTTAGGAACGGATGATCTTCCTCGCTCGGTTGCTCTCTCTCTGAACCGTAGATCAGCCTTCGTGCATAGTGAAATTAGCTCATCCAACTTAGAAGGCAAGTCTCTGGTAGCTAACACATCTTTAATGCGTTCTGACAAGTCATGCCAGAATGCAGCATACAGGGCCTCGTCGTTCCAGGCCAGTTCAGATGCCAGGATTTTGAACTGTATAAGATACTGTCCCACAGTACGTGTTCCATGGTGTAGACGGAGAATCTCAGATGAAGCAGAGGATAGCCGGCCCGGCTCGTCGAAAATGCGCCTGAATGATGCTACAAAGTCAGTATAGGAGGACAGCAGGGGATCAGACTTCTCCCATAACGGTGATGTCCAATCAAGGGCTGAGCCATTGAGAAGAGAAATAATATAAGCAACTTTGGTACGGTCACTAGGGAAGTTGCCAGGTTGAAGCTCAAAATGGATTTCGCATTGGTTGAGAAATCCCCTGCAGAACCTTGGAGATACGTCAAATTTTGCTGGTGTTGGAAGATGAAGACGTGGTATGGAAATGGGTAAGGTGGGTGGGGTTACAGCTGGAGTCACTGTGGTGGATGCACCAGATGTGCCAGGTCCACGGAGGGTCGTCTGAATCCCATCCCGCCGAGTAGAGAGATCCTAAAGACAGCGGATGATGTGACCTTGTGCAGCCTCCTGATGTTCGGGTCTGGCTGCCAGTTCTTGTATAGGTCTAGCCGCTTGATCCTGGTCTCCGGCTGGACTCATATGGTCAGTGCTTACTGTCACAACTGAGGGTTTGAGCTGACGGGAGGAAGCCTCAGTTGTAGGGGCTGAGATGAAATTAAACTTGGGAGGTTTAATCAGACCCCTGGACATGTAAGTGCAGAATGATTACCCGAAGGTGTGACCATGACAACCAATTTAAAATTCAAAATAAAAGTTTATTAACAGACTCCGTGTGATAACAAGCAGCATTCAAGGTTCAGCAAAGACAGTGGCAAATAACACAGTTCCTGGAACACATAACCATAGAAGGTATCTCAGAGCACTGGTAGGTTTAGAACAGATGTAAAAGTCCTTTGATGGAATCACCTTACCAGGCCTGGTTGTAGTAGTAGAAATAGCCGGGGAACATGCCAGTAGTTGTAACAGGTGAATCTGGTAACTTGAGTAAGCTGCTGTATCAGCTGGATGGAACCAGCCAGGTGATGAAACACAGAGTGGATGCTGAATGGAATCAGCCAGGTACTAAAGTCACGGAGTGGATGCTGGGAGATGCTAGGGAGCGTAGAAACAGAATAGCTGATAGATGATTACCGGTGGTAGTGGATACTGCTGGTAAGATAGGATCTGCTGAATCAGCACCGGTGTTTAGTAGAAGCTGAAATCTGTTGAAAGCTGGCTGCTGGAAGCAGATAGTAGATAGCTGGAAACTGGACAGCCACGGAGGACTGTAGAGTCAGGCTGCACCGCAAGATGGAAAGCAGGTGTGGGTCTCTTTGTGGATGCTGGAGACAGGAACTGGAACCTGGAGAAACAAGCCACAGGAGAGAGAGACTGGAACAAGGTATGACATTCAAAGCACTGCCATCTATCTGGCCCAGACACAGGATACTTATACCTGCTGCTATGCAGGCATTGGCTGGGAAATTATGCAGATTCCAGAGACGGTGCATTGGAGGAATTGGAGCATGTGATCAAATCCAACATGGCTGCGCCCATGCTGGAACCTGGAGGGAAAACTGGTTTGAAATGAAATGTGCAAACATAGTGATAATGGTGGTGCCGGCCGCGGAGGACAGGAGACGCCAGATGACAGCTATATGCCGAGACACTTGGAGGGCAACAGAGGCCGCGGCAGGCATGATACATGATTCTGAGAACCTGCAGCCATAACACAGGAACGGCGGCGGAGGCCGGGAGACGCCATGTTGGATTCAAACATGGCGCCGCTGTGGTAGTGTCTCAGAATGACAGGAGGGATGTGCAGAGTGTTGACACAGATGAGATCCGGACTTGGAACGCTGGGCCAGTCTCAGAAGACACCTAAATGGCAGGTAATGGCGTCCAGATACCCGGATCGTGACAGTGTTGCCTTACCTTCTCTCGGTGGCAGTGGCAGGTCCCAGCGGACACGTGAAGAGCATTTCCGTCGCAGTAGTGGCCTTTCTGAGAATGTTGACAATGGTGCCCGCCAACATGTTGAAGGATGTTGGCATTCTAATGTTAACATTGCGGTAACTGTTGTCCGTGTGACTACGAGGTGAACCTCCATGCAGGAAATTGTTACAGAAGTATCAAAGAGTGCTATAACGCCAGATTGTATCATTGCTGCTACCTGGATCCGGTAACGGTTACAATGAAATATTTCTGTCCAAAACGAGAATAAAAGAAGCGTTCCAGATCAATGAAACATACTGCAATTGCTAAATTGTGTGTTGTTACTGTGTCTTGTGCTGTAGGCAAATGAAGGAGGAAGCTGGAAGGTAAAGGTTGCACAAAGGTAATCATTATACAATTAGTTTAAGACGTATTAGTCACTTACCTTGGAAACGTTCCCAGGTCCGCTTCCAAGAAAACGAGCATATCAGAGGACTGGGAAAATACAGTTAGTGGTTACCTATCATCTACGTACCTACCTTTCAGCATGTTGTAATGAGTTGTGTGGGAAGAGTCCCTGCCTGTGTATCATCTTTTAGGTAATACTATATATATGAGGGAATCTCCACTTGTCACCTCATTCTCTGTCACACCTGAGCCTCAGTTTTGTTGCAGCCACTGGAGAGAAGACAGGTCACAGATGGAAGAACTTGGGGAGAGCATGTATCCAAGCATGTATCCACCACTAAATCCTGAGCCGAGCACCTTCGGGTACCCCAAGATCCCCCCCAATCCTGCAGTGATGACAGTTCAGCCTGCAGAGGAGATGATGGCACCTCAGCCGGTCTGTAAGGAATACCTGGGGCTGTCTATTATGAATATGGTCATCTGCTGTCCGCCACTGGGAATTGCTGCTCTTGTCTTCTCCATTCTGGTAAATAAGTGTGTGTGTGTGTGTGTGTGGGGGGGGGGGGGGGGGGGGGGTGAAGATGGGTGGTGTGTTGGTGGTTTGGGCTGTTCTTCACTAAGCTGATACATAGAAGTATATTTATTATCATTTTCATTGTCTCCCAGGTAATAGAAAGCATTCATTTATACGTTCTAAAGTTCAGCGTTTAGGTTTTGCTAGTTCTAGTTTTTGAACTAATGACTTGTAGTTCGTGTTTACCACCTCATCCCTTTAATACCGGACACATATTGACACATATTAATTACACAGGTTCTGTGGACCCCCACGAGGGAGAATAAGTGTCGGTATGACGGCTGTCGGGCTCCCGGCGCTGGTATGCTGGTCGCCGGGAGCCCGACCGCCGGCATATTGAAGACCACCCCATATGCAATATAGCAGAAACAGGTAGCATAAAGGGTCACAATAATTAGGATCACAGCCGGAGATCTTAAAGTTTTTAATCACACATTCTGTCTTTTCTATCACACTATATTTTAATTATTTCACCCATGATTTAAAAATCTATTAATACATACCAATAAAAGTTTAATTTTAATAAATATATTTATATATACATAGGTTCCAGTGTGCACCCCTTCAAGGTGTTTCCCCCTTTTTTTTTGTCTTTTTGATTGCTAAATATGGCAGATTTTTGACCTGAAATATTGGGGTTGCACCTAAACAAGAATGGAATACATTGTGATAACAAATTTAATGTGAAAAAAAATAAAAAAAAAATATTCCATTCGATAAGAACCTTAGGAATACAAAACAATAATCTTATTATACTATTAGTTCTTTGGATACTGGTGCAGGATTAAAATTGTGTTTTTTGGAGTAGGCGATTCTGGGTATCCCTATGGTGGAGCAGCATGGCTGTCAGAAGTAAGACGTCGGAGCTACTGTAACGGTGTGCGAGATCGCAGCTGCGGGCTGCGCATTGCGCAGTGCGACTTAAATGCATGCGCACTAGCAGAAACTGCCCCACTGCATAAAACATCAACACTGTATCCATATCTGACGCACCGCCATACATAGGCCATACTCAGATTGAAAACCTGCGCCTACTATAAAGTTGCTGCAAGTTCAATGGTGTGACCGATGGTGGCATCTAAAGGTGTCTATGGACGCTGATCATGGACGTCTCAGTCCTTGTCTATGCGGGCGTACGGGTGTTCCCTCGGGAAAGAGCCCTGCAGCGGCGTTTGTTAAAGTCTCAGACATGTGACCACCAATTAGGAAGATACAGACGCGGCTGCATCCAGCTCATAATCAGCCCCCTAACATGTATTACCTAGAACTGGCATTGCCGATGCTCAGAAAATGAGCTGGCACTCACCTGACGTTACATGGTGACATAATACTCCTTTCACACCGCACAAATAACGCGGTATCGACCCGGTATATTGCCAGGTTGACACGGGTCGGTGTGCGTTGTGAAAGTGCCATGGTCAAAATCCCCGGTCACCTGACCCGGTAATTCAACTCGGGAATAAAGCAGTGTTATACCCGGGTTGATTACCGTGTCAGTGGCTGCGTAAACGGGCTCCCGGGTCGATGCGTGCCGGGACCCGTTCACTACAACAGGGAGAGGCGGGCGCGGAGATGATCTCATCTCCCAGTGCCACCTCCGCCCCCCCCCCCGCTACCGGCTCCGCCCCCCGTCGCTACAGCAACCCGCTTGGCATATTGCCAGGTCAGGGAAGCCATCAGTAATGCCGGATCCCACCCGGGAAGGACCCGTTTCCAATCAGCAGCTGACACTCTCTGTATGACTGCGCAGACGCTTGTGTTATTGATGTTACTGATTCCCTTCTGTTTCAGGAGCTAGTGTGTGTGTCTGTGTGTGTGTGTGTGTGTTTTGTCTATATGTATAAATGCAAAACGCGACACTCACTCTCTCACTCATTCACTCACTCACTCAATGACTCACTCAATGACTCACTCACTCAATGACTCACTCAATGACTCATCACTAATTCTCTGACTTCCCGATATGTCAGGAAGATGAAAAGTAACATCGGTATTCTTCAGGTGGGAAATAGGAAAACTACGTAATTAGAATTATAATAAACCTCCCCTAAGGGGATGAACAGGGGGGTGACATAATGACATAATTACCGATGCGTGGCTTGCATTGCGTGAACAATAACCCCCAAACAGACAATTGGATCACAATTTGGATTGCACCTTCAGTGGGTAGAATTTCATAAACGACAATAATGGTCTGGTCCCTTTTTACCGTATCTGCTACGGGGGCTCCTCGGCTAACGCCAAGAACCATGGATTAATATTTACTTACATTAACACGTCTCAGATTTATATCTCTATAGATGTACAAAATTTTTAACACTTGTTTATATTTACACTGGGCTTCCGGTCTGCAACCCAAACTCAGTTTAAACTCAGCAGATTTAAATACAATGTAAAGCATCAACGTTTCCTTCAAGGTATGGAAACTTTCACATGTAAATATTCGCCTACCTATTGGACACAATTATATATTGGATGCAGGGGCACTGGGAGCACAGAACCGCCAGTTCGAGGAAAACAGTCTGATAATTCGTTTTTTGTTATCTCTCTCTCCCTTCCCAGACACGGACCTCAGTACAGCGCCAGAACATGGCGTCAGCTGCCAAAAATTCCCGCACCGCCTTTAGGTTGAATATGATGGCGTCAGGAATCGGATTCTGCATTCATCTCATATGGATTGCAGTCCTCGTATATGTCTGTGTGATGAAGACGGGCTTTAATGTTCTTCGGTAATACAAGAAAACGGTGAAGAACGAAACACAGTGCGAAAAGGCTCGCAGTAACAGCCGTAGTTACATAGTGAGCAGAGGCGCAAATATCATTTATTGCAGACGTGCCGGAGAAATCACAAGTGAATTAAGCACTTTTTTTTTTACTTATTTTAATAAAAATTATCTGTTGTGTTTGTGCCCAGTGATAGTTTTACTCATTTGTAAATGGGGTTTTAGCACCTTGTAATGACCCACACAGCAACCAGCAGCAGTTTTTATATTATTATTATTATTATTATTATTATTATATCTAAGTAATACTGTGATAACAAAAAATATGTATAATCCCTATGCTGTATTATAGGTAACTAACACAGGCAGATATTACTACTACCTGCATTATTATCAATCTACTTGCCAAGAAAATAAAAAATCTTTTTTTTTTGGTTAAATGGGAATTTCTGTTTCCTCCACACACATGTTCTGCATAGGAAAAATCAGGAGAAATACAAATTTGCGGTAGTTTACTGTTAAGAGCCGAGTAAATGTGAACCACCAGGCCCGCCATCAATGGGGAATGGAGGGGACTCCAGTCCTGGGCCCTGACTGAGATGGGGCCCGTGTCCAGCAGTGAGGAATCGTCAGGGCAGGCAGCCACAGAGGGACAGAGCTGCAGCGGTATCCAACTATATAGCTGGCCGTGAGCCAATCGGAGCTCACGGACCGGCAGCCAATCAGGAGTAGCCAGTTGGCAGCTCCTGATTTGCTGCTAGTCAGCAAGCTCCAATTGGCTCACAGCAGGCTATATATTAAGAATGGTAAAAAAAACAAAGAAGCGCTGTCATTGAAAGTATTATACAATTTTATTAAAAATATATATATATAATAATCACAAGTTAGTGAATAAAACCTGGTATCCTGTAATTTGATAACACAGCATATATAATATAGCAAGCATCAATAATTATCAGTAGCAGTAATTGATGGACATATTAACACATTCCCCTAAAACGATATAACCACCTGTGCTTCAGATGGTAATATAGCACTTGTAATTATAAAGGCTCCTTGCTGGGAGCTCCACATGTGGGTTAATTAGACGTATAGGCTCATAAGATAATTTTATGGATTTAAAAGTCCATCCGTGGTGTGGATATAGACAGTTCACATTTGTTTTGTCCACTTTATAATATCTGCTCCCAATACTTATTCCGTATTTTAAAAACGGCTTTTAATAGGTGGTTTTATTTAGCACAATTCTGTGCACAGCACAATGACATTTAAGCATGGAACGTTATTTAGACAGTCTCGTGTTGTGCTTACCCCAACCTCTGCTGATTGCAATTATTCGGTAATTCCTTTGAAATGGTGGGCGCCGGCTGCCCACACCGCTTACTGCGGCACCGAAGGGGTAAAAATTGAAGCAGAATGTGTTGGTGAACTGAATGCTCAAAACCGCTCACTTGCAGTGATATAGCGGGAGCCGTCAGAGACGCGCCTGTAGCTGGAGCCGTTCAAAGACGTACTTGCAATCTCTGGTGATGGAAAGAAGCAGGATACCAGACGGGATACTGGGAGGAATGATTGACGCGTTTCTCAGCCTCAATCCTGGGGCTGTTTCATCAGAAGTACCGCCTCCAGATCCTTGGGCATTTTTATACTCATAGCCTCACTAATCATTGATACAGCTGTCTATAAACAATTAAGCAATTAGAAACTGAAATAATGAGTGTTCGCAAGCTTCTATTCATATAGCAAGACAATCTAGAAAAATATAAATAATAAAAGGTTTTTATACCTCGCCATTTACATCATTATACAATATTTAAAATAAATAAAACTAGACAGTGAAGCAGGAGAATTATAACAAAACAATTCTTAAAATTTAATTAGCTTATAAATACACAAATATACCTATAAATGTCTCATAGCCAAACAATTACCATATATTTGTTCTATTAGAATGACAGTGTCAATGATCATTATAATGATAAAAAAATATATGTATGTATATTCCTGATAATATAAATTCTAAAACTAAAGGTGCATACACACGGTGAGATTCGGACTTATCCGATTCTCACCGTGCGACAGGGGGCCGGGTCGGCACTTAGCCAGTATCGCAAGCACATAATGACTGTGCTTGCGATGCTGGCTATGTGCGATTTCAATCCTGACTATCTCTTCTATAGAGATAGTCAGGATTGACTTGCCTGCACAGCCTATTTTTTCTGCCGATGCCGACCGCGCGGGGCCGCGCATCGGCATCGGATCGGGATCGCAAGGTGACTGTCACCTTGCGATCTGCACTATCTTTTCTTCCGATTCTGACTATATAGTCAGAATCGGAAGAAAAAATCGACCCGTGTGTACACACCCTTAGACACACTCTCAGAGGCCAAAAGGCTCCTCTAACAATTCTTTAAGGATTTTTTTTTTTTAAATTCCGGAAAAAGCAACAGAGTAGAAAAACATTATTACATTGATTTTTCAAGAACCCTTAGATATGAATATCCAATTAGTTCATGTCACGCCTATATGTAAACATATGTATATAGTATCATAAGTTTTTTATTATTTTTATATTTTTTATATTTTTCGTGAAAAAACATGTAAAGACTACACCCAATTAGAACTACTGATTAAATTACTACGGAGCTATCTACCCCAGTATAATGTTGGGGGGGGGGGGGGGGGGGTCTAGGTGATATTAGGGGCTTCGCCAGTTCTTTTCAGAACTTCCTCAATGTTCTAAACTTACTAAATATTATACCTAAAAATAAGAGAAAGATGACCCGGACCTTTGTTTGGAAGTCTACTATGGGGGAAAGATGGGGAATTTTCTTGGGAATGATGGAAGAGGAAAGAAAGGAGCAGTGCACCAGGGATGACTACCCATAACCTCTATTTATACAATTAAATATTGTTGAGCTCGATGGTATCATTCAAGCCCACAGGAACCATAGTTCCAAGTTTATAGATCCAAAAGGCCTCCCTGCGGCACAACTTCTTATATCTATCTCCCCCTCTGGTCGATGGGGGGATCTGTTCAATAGCTTGTACTTTAATGTCCTTGAGAATCCCCTTAGGACACAATCCAAAATGACAAGGTAAACTATGTGTTCTATTATCTTTAATAAGAAGCCTCCTATGTTCCAGAAACCGAACATTAAGTGTTCTTGTGGTACAGCCCACATATTGAACCCCGCACCCACATGAGATGACATAAATAACATAACACGATTGACAGTTGAGAAAAGATTCTAACTTATATGATTCATTATTGCTAAATGATGTGACGGTATTACATCGATGTGCTGCATGATCACATGTGTGGCACCTAGGCTTGCCACATCTGAAAAACCCTTTTGGTTTCGGGTTTGACCCCAACCAATTCCCCGTAATCGCCTCTTTAGTGGAATCTGGTCTCAGCATACTTGGTGCTAATTTAAGTTTTAGGCTATCTGCTTTCCTAAAAACAATTTTCCGAGATTCTTGTATAACATTCTTCAAATATTTATCAAGCTTCAGCGCTCACTTGTTTTATTTATTTATATATTAAAAATACTGCCGCAGCTCTGTCCCTCTGTGGTTGCCTGCCTGTGCGCAGGCAGCTGGCTTGGCCCCCCGATCCTCACTGCTGGTCCCGGGCCCTCTTAAATTGGTAAGCTTTGGGGGATGCATGCAGGTAGGGAGTTATGGGGCATTGTGTGTCATGGGGGCTGCTGCCAAATTTGTCAGTCCTGGGCCCCATCGTTTCTGATGGCAGCCCTGTGAACCATCAACATTTCAAACGGAGGGAGTATATTCCAATTAACCGCTACAGCTCAGCCTATTCGGGGATCCGGACTATATGGCCAACAGGCACAAGGTCAACATATGAAAGGTTGACACTGGAAAAAGTTGACAGCTTCAAAAGATCGACAGTGGTCAACACACGTATGTTCGACACATGTTTTTTGTTTCTTTTTCTAGTTTTTGGACTTTTTCTTCCTTGACTATCCATGCCAAAAATGATCACCTATAGTTGCCTTGTGGGAAGGTGAGTGGTGTGTGACACCGTGCCCAAAGCATAGTGAACGAAGCAAGACGGTGAGGGGGCGCGTTTCTACAAACGGTGGTCCCAGATGGAAAAGCTATTCCCACTAACCCCCCCCCCCCAAAAAAAAAAGTGTGTCGACCATTGACCATTGTCATGTCAAACGTTTGACCCTGTCAACATTTTGTACCTGTCGACAGCAGCGCTGAGAGGGGGGAGCAGGTACTCTTGAACCAGGCCAGTTGGAGGGGCACGGCGAGGGTCCCACTACTCCCCCCTATTGCAGAGGTACTTTGTGTGTAAGGGGGAGAGAGGACTGTCTGCTGCACCGGCCTCTCTCCCCAGCACAGTACACGCTGCTGTGTGATGCGGTAGAGAGGCAGAGGCCAGTCCTCTCTCCCCAGCACAGTATACGCTGCTGTGTGATGCGGTAGAGAGGCAGAGGCCAGTCCTCTCTCCCCAGCACAGTATACGCTGCTGTGTGATGCGGTAGAGAGGCAGAGGCCAGTCCTCTCTCCCCAGCACAGTATACGCTGCTGTGTGATGCGGTAGAGAGGCAGAAGCCAGTCCTCTCTCCCCAGCACAGTACACGGTGCTGTGTGGTGCGATAGAGAGAAAGGCAGAAGCCAGTCCTCTCTCCCCAGCACAGTACACGGTGCTGTGTGGTGCGATAGAGAGAAAGGCAGAAGCCAGTCCTCTCTCCCCAGCACAGTATACGCTGCTGTCTGATGCGGTAGAGAGGCAGAAGCCAGTCCTCTCTCCCCTTGCGTCATATGCGGGGAGAGCGATCGCAAAATCCCTCCTTCACTGCTCACAGCCCACCGCATAAGGGACTGGTGCCCCCTTGTGCGGTGTATGCGCCCGCTTTGCACCCCCCCCTCACTATCAGATTCTGGCAAGGCTGTCGGCACCCCTGCCTGTCAACCTTTCATATGTTGGCCTTTTGTCCGTGTAGACCTTGTGCCTGTGTCGACGATATGGAGTCGATGTAATGACTGTAGACGCACTGAATGTAGATATTCTATACACATCCCTAAACTCGGACCACAGTGATGGTAAAAGAGTTGGTCAGCCAAGGAAATTTCAAACGCCTAAATACATTTAAGGAGTTCAATTAACTCTCAGATAAGTTCAGGTTTAGCTAATACAAGTGAGGACAGTGACATCTAGTGGAGAAATATGGGTATTATTGCTAAACGCTAATAACTACAGTACAGCTCAAGGAAGTAGGAATTAGGGAGGCCAGTCCCAGGAATGGGATCAGCAGGATGCCAGGATTCTGGCCCATAAATGCCAGGATTTGAATACCGGGATTGGAGCCTACTTTTGCCGGGTAGCGCTGAGCACTATAGCACAGCGCTGCTCGGCTGTACGGTCCGGGTGGCAGCGGGGTGTTTAAAGCTAAGGCGGGCGGCATGAACACCCACTGATCGCGCCGGTGGCATTTCGAATGTAGCGCCGGCTGCTAGCCAGTCAGAGCTGGCAGACTGGCAGCCAATCAGGGAAGCGGCCGCAACAGGGGCTCCTTATTGGATGCCGGACTGCCTGTTCTGACTGGCTGGTGGCCAGCGCTACATTTGAAATGCCCCTGGCGCGGTCAGTGTTTGTCCATGGCTGCCCGCCTAATAGTAAGTTTTGCTACCTAAACCCACCCTCCCTCACTGCTTCCTACATCCCCTCTCCCGCGCTGCTCCCTACACCCACCCTGCTCTCTACACTCACCCTCCCGCGCTGCTCCCTACACCCACCCTGCTCTCTACACTCACCACCCCGTACTGCTCCCTACACCCACCCTGCTCTCTACACTCAGCCTCCCTCACTGCTTCCTACATCCCCTCTCCCGCGCTGCTCCCTACACCCACCCTGCTCTCTACACTCACCCTCCCTCACTGCTTCCTACATCCCCTCTCCCGCGCTGCTCCCTACACCCACCCTGCTCTCTACACTCACCCTCCCTCACTGCTTCCTACATCCCCTCTCCCGCGCTGCTCCCTACACCCACCCTGCTCTCTACACTCAGCCTCCCTCACTGCTTCCTACCTCCTCTCTCCCGCGCTGCTCCCTACACCCACCCTGCTCTCTACACTCACCCTCCCTCACTGCTTCCTACATCCCCTCTCCCGCGCTGCTCCCTACACCCACCCTGCTCTCTACACTCACCATCCCGTACTGCTCCCTACACCCACCCTGCTCTCTACACTCACCCTCCTGCGCTGCTCCCTACACCCACCCTGCTCTCTACACTCACCATCCCGTACTGCTCCCTACACCCACCCTGCTCTCTACACTCACCCTCCTGCGCTGCTCCCTACACCCACCCTGCTCTCTACACTCACCCTCCCTCACTGCTTCCTACATCCCCTCTCCCGCGCTGCTCCCTACACCCACCCTGCTCTCTACACTCACCCTCCCGTACTGCTCCCTACACCCACCCTGCTCTCTACACTCAGCCTCCCTTACTGCTTCCTACATCCCCTCTCTCGCGCTGCTCCCTACACCCACCCTGCTCTCTACACTCACCCTCCCTCACTGCTTCCTACATCCCCTCTCCCGCGCTGCTCCCTACACCCACCCTGCTCTCTACACTCAGCCTCCCTTACTGCTTCCTACATCCCCTCTCTCGCGCTGCTCCCTACACCCACCCTGCTCTCTACACTCACCCTCCCTCACTGCTTCCTACATCCCCTCTCCCGCGCTGCTCCCTACACCCACCCTGCTCTCTACACTCACCCTCCCGTGCTGCTCCCTACACCCACCCTGCTCTCTACACTCACCCTCCCGCGCTGCTCCCTACACCCACCCTGCTCTCTACACTCAGCCTCCCTTACTGCTTCCTACATCCCCTCTCCCGCGCTGCTCCCTACACCCACCCTGCTCTCTACACTCACCCTCCCGTACTGCTCCCTACACCCACCCTGCTCTCTACACTCAGCCTCCCTTACTGCTTCCTACATCCCCTCTCTCGCGCTGCTCCCTACACCCACCCTGCTCTCTACACTCACCCTCCCTCACTGCTTCCTACATCCCCTCTCCCGCGCTGCTCCCTACACCCACCCTGCTCTCTACACTCACCCTCCCGTGCTGCTCCCTACACCCACCCTGCTCTCTACACTCACCCTCCCGCGCTGCTCCCTACACCCACCCTGCTCTCTACACTCAGCCTCCCTTACTGCTTCCTACATCCCCTCTCCCGCGCTGCTCCCTACACCCACCCTGCTCTCTACACTCACCCTCCCTCACTGCTTCCTACATCCCCTCTCCCGCGCTGCTCCCTACACCCACCCTGCTCTCTACACTCACCCTCCCGCGCTGCTCCCTACACCCACCCTGCTCTCTACACTCAGCCTCCCTTACTGCTTCCTACATCCCCTCTCCCGCGCTGCTCCCTACACCCACCCTGCTCTCTACACTCACCCTCCTGCGCTGCTCCCTACACCCACCCTGCTCTCTACACTCAGCCTCCCTTACTGCTTCCTACATCCCCTCTCCCGCGCTGCTCCCTACACCCACCCTGCTCTCTACACTCACCCTCCCGTGCTGCTCCCTACACCCACCCTGCTCTCTACACTCACCCTCCCGTGCTGCTCCCTACACCCACCCTGCTCTCTACACTCACCCTCCCGCGCTGCTCCCTACACCCACCCTGCTCTCTACACTCAGCCTCCCTTACTGCTTCCTACATCCCCTGTCCCGCGCTGCTCCCTACACCCACCCTGCTCTCTACACTCACCCTCCCTCACTGCTTCCTACATCCCCTCTCCCGCGCTGCTCCCTACACCCACCCTGCTCTCTACACTCACCCTCCCGTGCTGCTCCCTATACCCACCCTGCTCTCTACACTCACCCTCCCGCGCTGCTCCCTACACCCACCCTGCTCTCTACACTCACCCTCCTGCGCTGCTCCCTACACCCACCCTGCTCTCTACACTCACTCTCCCGCACTGCTTCCTACATCCCCTCTCCCACGCTGCTCCCTACACCCACCCTGCTTTCTACACTCACCCTCCCTCACTGCTTCCTACCTCCCCTCTCCCGCACTGCTCCCTACATCCACCCTGCTCTCTACACTCACCCTGCCTCACTGCTTCCTACCTCCTCTCTCCCGCACTGCTCCCTACACCCACCCTGCTCCCTACACCCACCCTGCTCTCTACACCCACCCTGCCTCACTACTTCCTACCTCCCCTCTCCCGCACTGGTCCCTACACCCACCCTGCTCTCTACACTCACCCTGCCTCACTGCTTCCTACCTCCCCTCTCCCACACTGCTCCCTACACCCACCCTGCTCTCTACACTCACCCTGCCTCACTGCTTCCTACCTCCTCTCTCCCGCACTGCTCCCTACACCCATCCTGCTCTCTACACTCACCCTGCCTCACTGCTTCCTACCTCCTCTCTCCCGCACTGCTCCCTACACCCACCCTGCTCCCTACACCCACCCTGCTCCCTACACCCACCCTGCCTCACTACTTCCTACCTCCCCTCTCCCGCACTGGTCCCTACACCCACCCTGCTCTCTACACTCACCCTGCCTCACTGCTTTCTACCTCCCCTCTCCCGCACTGCTCCCTACACCCACCCTGCTCTACACTCACCCTGCCTCACTGCTTCCTACCTCCTCTCTCCCGCACTGCTCCCTACACCCACCCTGCTCTCTACACTCACCCTGCCTCACTGCTTCCTACCTCCTCTCTCCCGCACTGCTCCCTACACCCACCCTGCTCTCTACACTCACCCTGCCTCACTGCTTCCTACCTCCTCTCTCCCGCACTGCTCCCTACACCCACCCTGCTCCCTACACCCATCCTGCTCTCTACACTCACCCTGCCTCACTGCTTCCTACCTCCTCTCTCCCGCACTGCTCCCTACACCCACCCTGCTCCCTACACCCACCCTGCTCTCTACACCCACCCTGCCTCACTGCTTCCTACATCCCCTCTCCCGCACTGCTCCCTACATCCACACTGCTCTCTACACTCACCCTCCCACGCTGCTCCCTACACCCACCCTGCACCCACTCTCCCTTGCTGTTCCCTATACCCTTCTTCTCTGCCCTCCACTTCCACTCTCTATACTCCCTACACGGAACCCTACTGCAATCCTGTGAATCCTAGGATTGAGCGTTTCTCAATCCCGAATCCCTGAATTGAAAAAATGTCCCGGGATTGGCCTCCCTAGTAGGAATATCCATGGGATACTGCAGAGCAACTAAGGCTGGGTACACTCTTTTCGATGTCAGTGACGTTGGCAAGATCCCCCCTGCAAATGGCATCGTTCATACACACTGAACGATATTGTTTGCGTCTTGTCAGTGACGGCGTACACCCACATCCAGGTGCATGCCGTCTCGTACAATGAGCCTGATTCAGACCTGATCACTGCTGCAAATTTGTTAGCAGTTGGGCAAAACCATGTGCACTGCAGGGAGGGGGGGGGGGGGGTGCAGATGTAACATGTGCAGAGAGAGTTAGATTTGGGTGGGTTATATTGTTTCTGTGCAGGGTAAATACTGGCTGCTTTATTTTTACACTGCAATTTAGATTGCAGATTGCACACACCCCACCCAAATCTAACTCTCTCTCTGCACATGTTGCATCGGCCTCCCCTGCAGTGCACATGGGGGGGTCATTCCAAGTTGATCACTCTCTGCCGTTTTTCGCAGCGCAGGCTCTACTGCACATGCTTATGCACCGCAATGAGCAGGCGCATCGTACGGGTACAAAGCGGATCGTTGCTGAGCGATGGATTTAACAAAGAATCCATTCGCACAGCCGATCGCAAAGATATTGACAGCAAGAGGGTGTCAACTGACCATTTTCTGGGAGTGTTTGGAAAAATACAGGCATGTCCAAGCGTCTGCAGGGCGGGTGTCTGACGTCAATTCTGGGACCAAAAAGGCTGAACTGATCGCAGCGGCTGAGTAAGTCCAGAGCTACTCAGAAACTGCACAAACTGTTTTTGCCTAGCTCGGCTGCAAAGGCGTTTGCACACTTGCAAAGCGAAAATACACTCCTCCGTGGGCAGCAACTATGCGTTTGCACGGCTGCTAAAAGTAGCTAGCAAGCGATCAACTCGGAATGAGGGCCAAGGTTTTGCCCAACTGCTAACAAATTTGCAGCAGCAATCAGGTCTGAATTACCCCCAATATCTTTAGATTTCAAGTTAAAAACGAAAGATGTTGTACCTCATTAATGACCCACTGGAGTGCTCATCATTAACTTGCTGATGTATATGATAAATCATCCGATCCACCGGTTAAAATTATGTACACATCGGCAGATGTGTACCCAGCCTAAGCTTTCATTTTATAATGCAACAAAGCACTGAGTAACTTCTACTTATGCACGTTGTAGCAATCCATTATACTGACTGATACCTTTCTCTTACACAGCTGATATAAAGTGCACTTGGAATTAGCAGCAACATCTCTGAATGTAAATACATAAGTTACTGCCAAGTTATATTGGAAGTGTCAGAGAACAAAACACAGTAAATATAGTGAACAAAACACAGTAAATATAGTTTTGCTAACCTTTTTATGGGGTGTTGAGAGAAGTCTTTTATCTACAGTCAACATCGTTTTAAAGATCATATCTGTCTTAGAAGAGATATATTGACGATATTTTAATTATATGGTACGGGATTCTGGATCTCTTGCACCAATTCCTTGTATATTTAAGTAACAATGATATGAACATCTCTTTTACCTCCAACACCAATGGAGTATCAATTGAGTTCTTAGATCTAGTACTAACAGGAACAGAAGGAGAAGTTAGAACTAAGAATTTCATCAAAGAAGTGGTTCGAAACAGCTATTTTCATTTCAAAAGCAACCATCTCAGAAAGTGGAAAAGCAACATACCATATTCCCAGTTCCATAGACTAAGAAGAAACTGCAGTGACTGGAAAGAATGTGAAGCACAACTAGAGGTATACAAGGGGAGATTTGAAGAAAAGGGGTAACCCTCTGATATTTTACAAAAGGCCATTACAAGGGCAAAGTCTTTGAACAGGAAAGATCGACTTGAATACAAGGTCAGAAACAAAAAGAAAGATTCAACAGCATTCATCACCACGTACAATTGTCATGAAGATCTAATAAAGAAATCACTTAGAGCCCATTGAGTTATTCTCTTAATGGTTCCAGTCTTGAAGGAGATACTTCCGTCACGTCCAGAAATAATTTATAAGAATTCAAAAAACCTTAAGGACTTACTGGCACCAAGTATGCTCAGAAACAAAACGGGAGATACCAAACAATGCTGAAGTGCGTGGGATCTTATAAATGTGGCCGTTGTAACATTTGTAAATTCCTCCACCTGTACCGGAGAAGCTTCAACGATGTTGGAAATTCTAAAGAGTATAAAATTAAAGACTTCATCAACTGCAACAACTCATCTGTGATTTACCTGCTAGAATGCACCTGTGGAAAAAAGTATGTAGGCAAGACCAAGAGACAACTGACACTCAGGATACAAGAACATGTCCGGAACATCAAGAATAAAATAGACAGTCATACCATTTCAAGACATTTTACTGAAAAACACAATTCAAACCCAGAAGAACTTACCTTCAAAGCTATAGAACTGGTCAAATTGGGAGAAAGAGGGGGAGATCTGGCAACTAAATTGTCACAGCGGGAGATGTTCTGGATGTTCCATCTAAGAACCATGCACTCCCTAGGCCTCAACGAGAGCTATGAGATTGCTCCCTTTCTGTGAAGGTGTCATTCCCCAAAAAAAATTCTGCCTTTTCTTCACCACTTTCACTGTTTCTTAATCACGTATACAAATAATAATATTTTTTTTTTACAAAGAATGTCATGGCGTCATCTGTTGTGTACGAAGTAAATACAGTCAAACCACACTGGAAATACCCAATCTCGGACGATCTTGGAAGCTAAGCAGTGTTGGGCCTGACCAGTACCAAAAGGGGCGACCCATTGGGAAGATTAGATACTGTACTGAAAATGAGGCGACCCCTGAAGCATAGGGTAAAAATTTATTAATATAATAAATAATATAAATAAATTTGCACTTATCACTCACTGATATACATATGGATATAAATAGAAAACTCTCACGAATACATCTAAATATCACGATAATGATAAATATTATAATCGAAAATATACTATCTACTTGAAGCAACTATATGGCACTTTATTACCTCTAGGTATAATGGATACCCAAATCACTATCACTTTATATATATATATATATATATATATATATATATATATATATATATATATTAGAACAATATGCACACCACTTTACTTTTCCTTACCAACTACCTCTGCATTCTGGCTATTAAATTGCAATAATTCATATATATATATATATATATAGTCTGAGTAAATAAATCGTTGAAATAACCATAAATTCTATAAAAAAAAATGATAGTATATATAGAACAGTGCTGGTCCGATAAATGAACCACAACTGCATGCCACGTTTTTTATTATATGTGTTCTTAAACCTGTATTTGTTTACTTTTTCTATGTATTGTGACAACTCTTGGAAAGAGTCATATTTACGTGTTGCGGTACCGTTTCCATAACAACCAACTAAAACTATACACGTGATGCGGGCCAAATTGCGTTCCAAACACACTACTTCCGAGTCCGGGAGTCATATGACAGCAGGAGCCTCAGAAAGGAAGTCCGCGCATGAGAGAGCAGAATGAAAGCCGCGTCACCGCCGAGTCACACCCGCTTAAGACCATGCGAAGAATGTCCGGAAGTGTGGCGGAAATACCGTATCACATATAAATGATGTAAAAACTTTACTTATGATTATCAATGCTTGTTCAAAACTACTGTTAAGCAATTTACTACATCTGATTAATGTCCCAGTTACAATTGTGAATGTGTTCTGATCCAGAATATAGTATTTGACATTGAATTACCCGCCCAAACAGGATATGAGGTCATGATTAACTATACAAATATGGGGGGTCCCAGTAAGTCACTACCCCATGATGAAGTCTCAGAGACGAAACGCGTTGGTCCTTTCCCTAGAGACCTCCTGCTGAATCAGTTAAGATTCTTAAGCTTGGTTTTATCTATTTGGAGATATCTGTGTACTTTGCAATTTGCACTTTAAACAGAGTTCCCCTATAGTGTATTGTACCTTGATTTTATAGTATTTTTATTTATATATATTTTTGAAAACTTTTCTTGTCACCTTTTTTATAGTATTGTAAAATAAAATGTTTTTATTTAAACATATGTACACTCTAATGTGCTGATAAATTTGGTAATATTTGTGAGTACCACACCGTTGGTCGCTAGAACCCCTATCCGGTATTCCTATTTCGATTTCCTGCAGCAACACACCACTGCTGCCTTCTTAGGGGACAGCTGACGCCCAGATAGTTGGGAGTGTGATTATATATTTTTGGAGTTGCAGTCTAAAAAGTGGCGAGGCATTTCTTTGCTATTATATATATATATATATATATCTGGGTATACAGCGGCGGCACTCACTCGGAACTTATACAGCATCGTAAAAGAAAGAGACTACGCTCTGTTCTATAGGTAACGTTTCAGTTTATAACTTTTGTTAGACGAAAATTATAATCTGAAACGTTAACTGTAGAACAGAGCGTAGTCTCTTTCTTTTACGATGCTGTATAAGTCCCGAGTGAGTGCCGACGCTGTATACCCAGCTATGTTCACTGCTATGTGACGGAGGGCACCATGGCATTTGTTTACAGAGGAATTGAGTGCCGGTAATTTCGTGGCTATATATATATATATCACAGGGGCTTTGCACTCTCTGTGTTAAGTAACAATAATAAACAGTGGAGTTTTAGTTCATGTATTGAGCAATACATTTGAGCCTGCAGCCCCCGACAAGGGACCCCACTATACTGCAAGTCCTAGAAATTTAACAGAAATCTCAAATTGAGAGAACTCTTTCCCCAATCTGATGATACACAAGTATCTCTGGTGCCATCAATCCGAAAAAAATCCACCTTTGAACCCCAATCCTTCAATCCGTCAATCAAAAGCTTTATACGCTAGTCGATCAGGACATTTTCGATCACCATAAAAGAGGTAATCACGTAACACATCAGAATCTGTCCAAGGATGAATTTCAAGCATTGAGATCCTTGAGTAAAGATAACACCATAGTATTTCGGCCAGCAGACAAAGGTGGCGCCATGGTGGTACAAGACACAGAATCTTATTTGGAAGAAATGTACAAACAACTTAATGTACCAGAAGTGTACAGGAAACTATCAGGTGATACTACCAACATCTTCAAAGATGAGCTCACACGTATATTAACTACAGCAGCATCCAAGGGTAGCATTTCAGATACCACACTGACGGCACTTACCGTACAATTTCCTGAGGTACTAATTTACAGTTTGCCGAAGATTCACAAGTCATTACAAGCACCACCTGGCTGCCCCATTATCTCAGCCAGAAACTCTCTGTACAGCAATATTTCAAAATACCTAGATCAATTTCTTCAACCTCTGGTTCAGTGTGAGAAAACGTATCTCAAAGACACCAACACCTTTTTGGACAAGCTTCGTAGTTTGGATCGACTCCCAGAGACCATGTTGCTCTGCACAGTAGACGTCGTTTCCCTATATACAAGCATCCCGCATGATGAAGGATTGAGGTATCTTGAAGAGTTCATCACACAAAAAGTGGAGTATGATGGTCCTCCGGTGCAGCTGTTCATGGAACTAATGGAGAAGACGCTCACCTGGAATTATTTCCTGTTTAACAAGGAATTCTATGTCCAACTCAGACGGTGTGCCATGGGCAGCCATGTGGCACCTTCTTATGCGAACATTTACATGTTCAAGATTGAACAATCCCTGTTTTTCCAGCATCAGTCTTTCCAGCAACATTGCCTCTTTTTTATAAGATACATTGATGATCTCTTCTTGCTGTGGGTAGGATCGGTCACCAGCTTCCAAAACATGATGGTAGATATCAATGGTGCTCATCCCCATATCAAGTTTACCCATGAATGCCATCATCAGCAAATCCATTTCCTGGATGTCAACATACATTGGGATGGGGCCGAACTGAGTACATCAATATATATGAAGCCCACTGATGTCAACAACGCACTGCATGCACAAAGTCATTATCCGGTACCCTTAAAGAAGGGCCTTCCGTATTCCCAATTCTTGAGAATTCGAAGAATCACCACGGACGAAGGGCTTGCGCTGGAAGAGATTGATCGGATGAGCTCTAAGTTCATGGCACGAGGCCACACCAAGAAGGAACTGAATTGTGCCAAGACAAAAGTCATGCAGTTCAGTAGAGAACAGCTGAGGAAGCCTCTACCTAAGGTGAAGGGACGAACGACTATATTTGTTAATAATTTTAACACAGAATCTAAGTTCATCAATACAGTTGCCAAGAGATATTGGCCGATTGTTAATTCGAATCCTTCCTTGAAGTCCCTACAAGGGTCAAGACTCATGATGGCTTATAGACAAAATAAGAATTTGAAGGACTGGTTAGTTCACAACAACATTGAAACTCCAATTAAAGGCAGTAAAGAGCATTTCCTTACCAAAAAGGCAGGCAGCTACAGGTGTATTGGGTGCACAACTTGCCGATATTTGGAGACCGGGAGTTATGTGTTACACCCATATTCGGGCAAGAAAATGACTATCCATCATGTTTTGACGTGTATCACGAGATATGTTGTGTACCTGATTCGCTGTCCCTGCAGGCTTGTTTATATTGGGAAGACGACATGCACTCTACGAGAAAGGATGACACAGCACAGGTCGGCCATACGCATGGCTCTGGAGGGAAAGCCGGTCGACCAGCCAGTTGCACTGCCCTTTAAAGAGAAGAAACACACGTTATCCTCTCTAGTGTACAAGTTAATCGATCATGTACCACCCTCCCTTTGAGGAGGGGACAGGGACAGGAAGCTGTTACAATTGGAAGCGAAGTGGATCCATCGAATGAACTCCGTTGTTCCATACGGTCTGAACGAGACTTTGTCCTTTTCCTGCTTTCTTTAAACTAGAGGCAGCAAGAGGCTGTCATCATCATACTTTGGTAGAACATCTGGTGTCGACATTGATTACAACATGTTTTTCTCATGTGCAATAACCCTTAGAGTAACAATAAGACGAGCCTAGGGCAATAGCGTCATTAGGGTTAACATTATTGGAAACCAGTAAGTGGATTTAGAGGTTTTCTTTCCCACATATACCGTATTATTTAACAAATACATATTAAGCACTTGCTGATATGCTGCTCCTGATGTTCTTGTCAGAAGCAGCAGTACACCGGATTAGCTAGTTGTGGCCATTGTACATGTCGATACAGTATTATCCTATTACTATATCCTCAGCATAATTACACTGCATTAGGCAGTGCTTTGCACCACCTTTTTAACATTTTTAATATCTATATAGCACTTATTATCATTGCTTTTCACTGACACTGTCTTTTTTTTGATCCATCCACAATATGTGGTCTTATCTCAATACATCATCTCATCACTAGCGGCTCAGTTCATGTTCATGATGTACACTCCTATTGCACTCTGTTTGTGTTGATGTGTTTTTTTCATGTCACTCTGTTGGTATTTTTTATTTTTTGGTCTGTGCATCATGCCGCTTTGTTTACAGATCCCCATGGTTACCGCACAGCGTTTCCCTGACAACTGGAGAGCGGAACAGGCGCTGCGTTCCATCCGCCGGCGGGTGACGTGATCACGTTGTTTGAGTATCACGTGACCAGAGATGCTGGGACGGAGTATGGACGCGCGCTAGGTGACGTCATCCGGCGAGGCCAGGCGGCGTCTGGAAGCGCAACCGGGGACACTGGACGGAGCACACTATTTAAGGTATGTTTTTGTCACTGTACACCTGTTCTTCATAAAAGTCTCACGACTGAAACGTTGAACGCAGGGACGCTGTCCGTCTGATCATTCCTAACAAAAAGTCTTGTGAGTGCCGCCAGTTGGTGTGTGTATGTATATATATATATATATATATATATATATGTGATAGCCCACTAGTATTAGGTATGCAAGATCTGCAGTCACTGTGTATAGTACATCACCCTTACCTTGCCCCGGCTGGTCATGGGTTCAGGCACAGTTACCAGAGGGTCCCCTGGAGAATCAGGTCTTTAACTACAAGTACATTGTGGGTGTGGACTACAGGTGTCGGTGCAGCGCATAAAGAATTGGGCGCCAGCCCATCTCAGATAAACAGCATAAAGTTTATTTAAACATCAAACAGGGAGATTGCAGGGATAACTTGTGAACACTCCTCCAGCACAAAGCATAAGTTACAGTGGATCCCATATCAGGGCACCTCCTCCAGCGCATCGCTTAGTCACAGCGGCACATACATGGCAAACAGCATTACGTACCAGGGCATTCTGTGACCAGTAGTGCTACACATCAGGTGACCGTCTCTCTCTCTCTTACTTAGCGAGGATTCTTTTCCTTGGGGGCGCTTACTCACGCCGCGTGGCTTTCCGACCACTTCACCCAGATACCTCTCGAGATACTTTTCCATGGGGGCGCTTACTCACGCCGCGTGGCTTCCGACCACTTCACCCAGATACCTCTTGAGACTCACACCATTAGCACACTTTTCTCCTGGCATCACGCTTTCACTGGATTCTGCATACTGCTGCTCTTACACTGCGATGTCTCCCTCTGTCATCAAATGCTTTGCTGTGGCTGGCATCACTCCCCACCTAAACATGTGGGGAGCCCTCACTGGGGCTACATCTTTCTGGCTAAATCCACCTCACTGTCTGCTCACTCTCCTCACTGACTGTCCTCCTCTAGGCTGCTGCAGGACAACCTTTTTATAACCCTGCATTCCCAGGTACACATTCTATCTGGGATTTCCCGCTCTGTGTTTCCCGCTCTCAGTTTCCCGCTCTGAGTCTGCAAATGAGTGAGTCATGCCCTTTGCATTTTGCAGACTAATCTGTATAGCTATGAGCTGTGCTGTTAACTCCTTCTGTGCTGCAAGCCGTAGGCTGCTGGCACAGTGCTATGCAACTCCAGCAAACATTTTACTTTTATTAAAGTCATGCTGGCACCTGTAGTGCCACAGTTGATTTGGGCTGCAGTTTCAGGGTATCACATGCACCCCTGCTGAAATCTTGCGTGTCCTCACGCAACAGCAGTTTTCAACATAACATATAATGACAGTACATGTGACAAAAAAACAACAATCACATATTCAGGAAAACATGGCATGTCAAACATCACATTACATACAAATCACATATTCTGTTGCGGTTTTCAAACGAGTTACAGTCCAGAGTCACATGTGATAGTAAAATGTTCCAGACATCTTGTGGCAATTGCGCCAAACACAGAGAACCTGCCCTCGCCTGCCCTTGTCTTCCCCCACGTCTGGGTCAAAAGAGACAGGTGGCTCTCGTGGGCCCCTCCCATTAAACAAGTTTCTCCAACTTTAGGAAAATAGATATAGGGGACTACATTCCCCTTGCGATCCTTGGCTCTTTCGGACACTCAGAAATGGCCAAACACAGTGCCCCCAAGGGTATTGCTCCGACCGGGTGCACTGCATAGTCCCGATGTCCTGTTACATAAGTTCCACCTCCACAAATATTGCCCTTAGAGCCCCACGTTGGTAACCATGTTTGCTCGTATCCTGTTCGCGGACGCCAAATGTGATAGCCCACTAGTATTAGGTATGCAAGATCTGCAGTCACTGTGTATAGTACATCACCCTTACCTTGCCCCGGCTGGTCATGGGTTCAGGCACAGTTACCAGAGGGTCCCCTGGAGAATCAGGTCTTTAACTACAAGTACATTGTGGGTGTGGACTACAGGTGTCGGTGCAGCGCATAAAGAATTGGGCGCCAGTCCATCTCAGATAAACAGCATAAAGTTTATTTAAACATCAAACAGGGAGATTGCAGGGATAACTTGTGAACACTCCTCCAGCACAAAGCATAAGTTACAGTGGATCCCATATCAGGGCACCTCCTCCAGCGCATCGCTTAGTCGCAGCGGCATATATATAGCGAACATCAGTACATACCAGTGCATTCTGTGACCAGTAGTGCTACACATCAGGTGACCGTCTCTCTCTCTCTTACTTAGCGAGGATTCTTTTCCTTGGGGGCGCTTACTCACGCCGCGTGGCTTTCCGACCACTTCACCCAGATACCTCTCGAGATACTTTTCCATGGGGGGGCGCTTACTCACGCCACGTGGCTTCCGACCACTTCACCCAGATACCTCTCGAGATACTTTTCCTTGGGGGCGCTTACTCACGCCGCGTGGCTTCCGACCACTTCACCCAGATACCTCTTGAGACTCACACCATTAGCACACTTTTCTCCTGGCATCACCCTTTCACTGGATTCTGCATACTGCTGCTCTTACACTGCGATGTCTCCCTCTGTCATCAAGTGCTTTGCTGTGGCTGGCATCACTCCCCACCTAAACATGTGGGGAGCCCTCACTGGGGCTACATCTTTCTGGCTAAATCCACCTCACTGTCTGCTCACTCTCCTCACTGACTGTCCTCCTCTAGGCTGCTGCAGGACAACCTTTTTATAACCCTAAATTATAAATGTGTGTGAGTTCTGGCGCAAAAGCTAGCTGCCCAATCCTAACCTTCCTATGATCTGCCCAAATCCAGATCACAAAAGGGATACAAGTGAAGAAATAACAAGTGGAAGGGAGATCAAAGGCGCTGCTATACAAGTGACAAATATAATAAACAAAATTTGTATAATATACTTGCAAAACCTTGTGGTCCTTCGTTAATCTTTTTTTCATATAAATCCAGTAATTACCAGATGTTTACATGCAAAGAACAAAAATAAACAACAAATGTGTAGTAATATCTACAATAAGTTCAATTTTTTGTGTGTTCTCCGATGAAGCAGAGCCCTGTGATGTGGAAGTTTTTCTTGATAGGAGATAAGGATAGTTTCTCACCACCACTTCACAAACATAGGTACACGTACCAAAACTCACTTAGAGTTAAATATCACCATACGCATAAAGGTTTCTTTTATACTTCTACTTAAGACACGTGAAACAAGATCCGTTCAACGAAAACGTACCACACTCACGTTTTCAGCAGATGGTATCCCACACGTAGCGGTTTCTTTGAATAGATGAATAACTCTTCTCTTCCATAAAGAATTAGTTTATTGGTGCGTGATAACAAATTTTAAAAATAATTCATAAAAACAAATCTCCTTAAATAATTACCAAAAAAATCAGGATAGAGCAAAATGTGTGTCAGAATGGAAAATGACAATCACAAGTGAATTCCGGACTTACACTTGCGAACACAAATGCTGCATATTACCTTGATTTGGTATCGATATAGGAGAATTAAAAAGCACTGTCTGATATCACCTATAGGAGAATTAAAAAGCACTGTCTGATATCACCTATAGGAGAATTAAAAAGCACTGTCTGATATCACCTATAGGAGAATTAAAAAGCACTGTCTGATATCACCTATAGGAGAATTAAAAAGCACTGTCTGATATCACCTTATAGGAGAATTAAAAAGCACTGTCTGATATCACCTATAGGAGAATTAAAAAGCACTGTCTGATATCACCGTATAGGAGAATTAAAAAGCACTGTCTGATATCACCTATAGGAGAATTAAAAAGCACTGTCTGATATCACCTATAGGAGAATTAAAAAGCACTGTCTGATATCACCTATAGGAGAATTAAAAAGCACTGTCTGATATCACCTATAGGAGAATTAAAAAGCACTGTCTGATATCACCATATAGGAGAATTAAAAAGCACTGTCTGATATCACCTATAGGAGAATTAAAAAGCACTGTCTGATATCACCTTATAGGAGAATTAAAAAGCACTGTCTGATATCAGACAGTGCTTTTTAATTCTCCTATATCGATACCAAATCAAGGTAATATGCAGCATTTGTGTTCGCAAGTGTAAGTCCGGAATTCACTTGTGATTGTCATTTTCCATTCTGACACACATTTTGCTCTATCCTGATTTTTTTGGTAATTATTTAAGGAGATTTGTTTTTATGAATTATTTTTAAAATTTGTTATCACGCACCAATAAACTAATTCTTTATGGAAGAGAAGAGTTATTCATCTATTCAAAGAAACCGCTACGTGTGGGATACCATCTGCTGAAAACGTGAGTGTGGTACGTTTTCGTTGAACGGATCTTGTTTCACGTGTCTTAAGTAGAAGTATAAAAGAAACCTTTATGCGTATGGTGATATTTAACTCTAAGTGAGTTTTGGTACGTGTACCTATGTTTGTGAAGTGGTGGTGAGAAACTATCCTTATCTCCTATCAAGAAAAACTTCCACATCACAGGGCTCTGCTTCATCGGAGAACACACAAAAAATTGAACTTATTGTAGATATTACTACACATTTGTTGTTTATTTTTGTTCTTTGCATGTAAACATCTGGTAATTACTGGATTTATATGAAAAAAAGATTAACGAAGGACCACAAGGTTTTGCAAGTATATTATACAAATTTTGTTTATTATATTTGTCACTTGTATAGCAGCGCCTTTGATCTCCCTTCCACTTGTTATTTCTTCACTTTTTATAACCCTGCATTCCCAGGTACACATTCTATCTGGGATTTCCCGCTCTGTGTTTCCCGCTCTGAGTCTGCAAATGAGTGAGTCATGCCCTTTGCATTTTGCAGACTAATCTGTATAGCTATGAGCTGTGCTGTTAACTCCTTCTGTGCTGCAAGCCGTAGGCTGCTGGCACAGTGCTATGCAACTCCAGCAAACATTTTACTTTTATTAAAGTCATGCTGGCACCTGTAGTGCCACAGTTTATTTGGGCTGCAGTTTCAGGGTATCACATATATATATATATATATATATATATATCACAGGGGCTCTGCACTCTCTGTGTTAAGTAACAATAATAAACAGTGGAGTTTTAGTTCATGCATTGAGCAATACATTTGAGCCTGCAGCCCCCGACAAGGGACCCCACTATACTGCAAGTCCTACTCTAACACATTAGTGTTACACTATAGGTATTCTACCTGGTCTATAGCTGACAGCAACTTTCCTTTTGTAGGTGAGACAGTTACCAACACACCTCTCCTAGGAGAACAGCTGATAAAAGCTAGAATTAAGTTAAAACAGGGTGCATGAGAAAATGTGATCTCAAAAAGAGTAATGTATAAATTAATCTAATAAACAAAAAGCACTAGTCCACGGCCCTCACCTATTCCTAGATTTGGGCTGCAACACGGTTTATGATCACATTGTTTAAAAATAAATCACAGGGGCTCTGCACTCACTATATTAACTAACAATAATATATATATATATATATATATATATATATATATATATACATATATATATATATATATATATATATATATAAAATCACTAGGATTTAGAGTCTCATAGTTGTGAGAGTTATCTAATAAGTTGGTTAATAGTTCATATTTAACCAGTAGAATAACAATAATTTCACAATATTATATGGGTTTGGGCTGGGAGACCGGCATGCTAACAGGGGTTATTACAGCAACTCGTGCAAGAGAGCACAGCATCCCCCCCCCCTCCCCCGGGGTTGGTATGCTGATCGCCGGTCTCCCAGCCCAAACCCATATATTATTGGGAAATTCCCGTTATTGTACTTACTTTGTATTGTACATCTGTTTGCCATTTGTGGACACCCCAGGAGAAGATTGGAGACATCTGCATGGAAATAAGTGGTATTATTTATCAATGGTAAATTGGTATGAAATTTCCTCTGATATTACACTACATGTAAGTATGGTCTCATAGGTAGAGCTAAGCACTAGGTGTTTACCCAAGCGAATCCCAGAGATTGCAGTCTCCACTTACAGCGTATACAAAGCTTAGGTGGAGGCACCGGCCAACTTATCTTTAAACATACACTGTAAAGAAAGAGGATGTCCCTAACTCTGCCTTTAAGAAGGATTACTCTATTTTATTACCTACGCCTAAAAAAACAGTGAATTGGCCAACTCATACCATTCCATTACGCTTTTGAACACACGTTTCATCATTTTCAACGTGAATAAAAATCGTCCTGAATTGAGCCCCAAATGAGAATAGAAGAAGCGTTCCAGATCCTTAAAACATACACTAATTGTGCGTCGTTATTACGGTTTGTGCTGCAGGCAACATAAAGAAGGAAGCTGGAAGGTAATAGTTATATAATTACTATCAGACGTTCCCAGTTCAGCTTCAAGGGAAAATATCACAAGGCTTGGGTGGAGGCCCTGAGAAACCACACAACCCAAAAGTAATGAATTAATAACAGCCATCGGTCACCTGTCCTCTACCCACCTCGCACCAGGTTACAGGTGTTATTGTTGTGAATTGTGTGGGTGGACTCTCCTACTGTGTATTGTGTCCTAGGTAATACTATATATATGAGAGAGAATCTCCAATACCTCCAAATGTCACCACGTTCTCCGTCACAATCGAGCCTCAGTCTTGGCGCAGCCACCGGAGAGAGGACAGGTCAGCGATGGGAGAGATCGAGGAGAAGAGTGATCCACCTCAATATCATTCTACTAATGACTTCTGGTCATCCAAGAGCCCCAGTCCTGTGGTGGTGACGCAACAGCCTGTGGAGGTGATATTGGCGACTCAGCCGGTCCATGAGGATTACCTGGTGCTGTCTATTCTGACTATGATCTTTTGCTGTCTGCCCCTGGGCATTGCTGCTCTCGTGTTCTCTATCCAGGTAAATAAGCGTGTGTGGCGGGATAGGGGTGCTGGGGGGATGTTCAGTAAGTGAATACCTAGGGCCAGATGTCATTCCGTCCGAGTTGGGCGGATTGCCGGACAAACGCTAACTTTTTAATAAAGTGGCAATAATTTACGAGGCAAAAAAATGCCTTATAAAAGATTGCCGCTTTAAATTGTTTTTGGGTGGGTTATATTTTTTCCGAGCAGGGTAAATACTGCCTACTTCTGCATGTAGCCCGCAAATGTTAGACAGCTTTATTGTACACTGCAATTTAGATTTCAGTTTGAACCCACACAAATCTAACTCTCCCTGCACATGTTACATCTGCACCCCCCCCCCCCCCCCTTCAGTGCAGCAGCAGTTGATGATTGGTAATTTGCTTTACTTCCAAACATCAGTCATGTCCATATTTATTTACAGCTCCTACCTGCCGTGTTACAGGCTGTGCTTGAGAAATGACAGTTAGGAGCTAGTTGGTTGCTACTTTTTCTCCGGCTACTTTATCTCTCTTCGCAGCTTAGTACATTGGCTTCTAAATGCCCTATATAAGGAACAAGATGCCTGGCTTTCTAACTTTCCTTATCTGAATGCCCATAAGCAGACTTATATAGGGTTAATCTGTCTTGTGCATGGAGACTGAGGAACCTAGGCTGGCAATTAACCCTGGTTGCTACCTGAGACTATATAGGGAAAGCAAGAGCAGTGAGCTCCAAACATAGGAACAGATGTATTAACCTGGAGAAGGCATAAGGAAGTGATAAACCAGCAATATGTGCAAGGTGATAAACGCACCAGCCAATCATCTCTAATATGTAAATTAATAGTTAGGATCTGATTGGCTGGTGCGTTTATCACCTTGCACTTATCACTGGTTTATCACTTCCTTATGCCTTCTCCAGGTTAATACATCTGCCCCATTATTCCCTCTGAAGAAACTGACGATCTCTAGGGCGGAGAAATGCGTTGGTTTCTCCAAAGTGAATGGATTTCTCTGCAGCACATGTCTGCGCTCCAAGTGCTGGTGTCACTCGACGCATGCACAAAATACCTCCAAAGTCCTAAACCCAAAAGTCATTCTACGGCAAAGAGAGCGTCCTTTGGGATTTCCTTCCAGCTTACGGCTTACGGAAACGCTGTTACGCTTGTAAAGAGTGGCAGGATGCAATGCATGAAAAATGTGATGCTTGATGCATCCTGCTCAATAACTCCTCATACATATGCACTATGGGGGGTCATTCCGAGTTGATCACTAGCTGCCGTTGTTCGCAGCGCAGCGATCAGGCTAAAAATCGGCATTTCTGCGCATGCGTATGGGCCGCAATGTGCACGCGCGTCGTACGGGTACAAAGCTCGTTGTGGTTGTGCGTAGGTTGTAGTGAAGTTTTCCTTCGCACTGACGGCCGCAAGAAGATTGACAGGAAGGGGGCGTTTCTGGGTGTCAACTGACCGTTTTCAGGGAGTGTTTGCAAAAACGCAGGCGTGTCTGAAAAAACGCAGGCGTGGCTGGGCGTTTGCTGAGCGGGTGTATGACGTCAAATCCGGACAGGAATAGGCTGAAGTGATCGCAAGCGCTGAGTAGGTTCAGAGCTACTCTGAAACTGCACAAACTGTTTTTGCAGAGCTCGGCTGCACATGCGTTCGCACTTCTGCTAAGCTAAAATACACTCCCAGTGGGCGGCGGCATAGCGTTTGCACGGCTAATAAAACTAGCCAGCGAGCAAGCAACTCGGAATGACCCCCTATGTCTCTGGTTAGCTGGATTCACCTACACAGAGCTGGACTCACAGGATACGTGGAAATATGTGAATTGACAATTTGTATTCAATTGGGAGCTTTTATGTCTGTATGGGATTTTTATAAGCCTATATATATTAATTTTTAAGGTGACATATGAGCAAATGCCAATCTAATAGAGATACTGGGTCTTATTCAGGTTTGTAAGCAAACCAAAAAAGCACACTAATGGCCAAAACAGGTGGTATTACCAGTCCCTGGATCTACCGCGTTGAAAGACCCGGCAGATCGCAAGGTGGATGCTACGCTAAAATACATTTACATGGTTTCAGGGGCTATACTGCAGCCTACTATAGCCTGTCCTTGGATTGCAAAAGCTATTGCCAGGTGGTCAATCACTCTGCAGGAGGAATCGACTACGATGGATAAAGGTGACGTTGATTTGTTTTTACGCCATATTCAGGATTCTGCAGGACTCCTGGTAGATTCCATGAAGGACCTGGGTTCCATGGCTGCGGGGATCTCCTCCATGTCCGTCTCGGCTCGCAGAGGTCTCTGGCTGCATCAATGGTCTGCGGACGCGGAATCCAGAAAAAGTGTGAAGGGTCTTCCTTATACAGGTCAGGCTCTCTTTGGGGAGGCGCTAGATGCGTGGATTGCCACGGCTACAGCGGGTAAGTCTCCTTTTCTCCCCTCAGCTGCACCGGCTATGAAGAAGCCTTTTACACCAGCCACACCACAGTCCTTTCGGACCGCGAGGCCTATAAAGAACAAACATTCGAACACCTTCCTCAGAGGTGGTCGTGCTAAAGGAAAGAAGCCTGCTCCCGCTGGCTCCCAGAGCCAGAAGCCCGCTTCTGATACCCGCATGACGGTGGAGAGCTGGGCCTGGAGGAAGGTCAGGTGGGGGCAAGACTCTGGCATTTCAGCCACGTCTGGGTGTCGTCGGGCCTGGACCCCTGGGTACTGAATATAGTGTCCAGAGGATACAGGCTGGAGTTTCAAGATCTCCCGCCTCACCGCTTCTTCAAGTCAGGATTACCAGCTCTGCTGGCAGACAGAACAATTCTTCTGGAAGCTATCCAAAAGTTGGTGGTGTCCAGGGTCATTGTTCCAGTTCCACCTCACCTGTGGAACAAAGGTTACTATTCGAACCTTTTCGTGGTACCGAAGCCGAATGGTTCGGTACGGCCAATTCTGAACTTAAAATCTTTGAACCCCTACCTCAGGGAGTTCAGATTCAAAATGGAGTCTCTGAGAGCTGTCATCTCAGGTCTGACGGAGGGAGAGTTCCTGGTGTCCTTGGACATCAAGGATGCGTACCTCCAGGTTCCCATCTGGTCTCCACATCAGGCATATCTCAGGTTTGCACTGTTGGACGATCACTATCAGTTTCAGGCGCTGCCGTTTGGCCTCTCCACAGTACCGAGGGTCTTCACTAAGGTGATGGCGGAGATGATGGTTTTCCTACGCAAACAGGGGGTGAACATAATTCCGTATCCGGACGATCTCCTGATCAAGGCGCCGTCCAGGGAGAAGTTGTTGCGATCCATTGCTCTCACGACACGTCTGCTCAAGGACCATGGTTGGATCCTGAACCTTCTCATCTGGAGCCAACAAGGAGGCTGTCTTTCCTGGGAATGATCCTAGACACGGAAGTGCAGAGGGTGTTCCTGCCGGTGGAGAAAGCATTGATAATCCAATCAATGGTCCGGGATGTCTTAAAGCCTACCCGGGTCTCGGTTCATCAGTGCATCCGCCTTCTGGGGAAGATGGTTGCCTCCTACGAGGCTCTACAGTACAGAAGGTTTCATGCTCGATCCTTTCAGCTGGATCTCTTGGACCAGTGGTCGGGATCTCACCTACACATGCACCAGACGATCCGTCTGTCTGCTAAAGCCAGGATCTCGCTCTTCTGGTGGATACAACTGCCTCACCTTCTGGAAGGCCGAAGGTTCGGAGTTCAGGACTCTATCCTTCTAACCACGGATGCAAGTCTAAGAGGTTGGGGAGCGGTCGCTCAGGGGGAAACCTTCCAAGGAAGGTGGTCGGATCAAGAATCCTGTCTCCCGATAAACATTCTGGAGCTAAGAACCGTGTACAACGGCCTTCTGCAAGCTGCAAACCTTCTACAGGATCGGACTGTTCAGGTGCAGTCGGACAACGTGACCACAGTGGCCTACATAAACCGACAAGGCAGAACGAAGAGCAGAGCTGCCATGTCAGAGGTGTCAAAAATCTTCCTCTGGGCAGAAAGGCACGCGGTGGCGATGTCGGCAATCTTCATTCCGGGTGTAGACAACTGGTAAGCAGACTTCCTCAGCAGACACGATCTCCATTCAGGAGAGTGGGGCCTCCATCCGGAGGTGTTCGAGGAGGTAACCAGTTGGTGGGGGGTTCCTCACATGATGGCCTCCCGCCTCAACAATAAACTACGGAGGTACTGTTCCAGGTTGAGAGACCCACAGGCGGTGGACGCATTGGTAAAACCGTGTTCACGTCAGTGTATGTGTTCCCTCCACTTCCTCTGACACCATAAGTTCTTCAACGTGTAAGAAGAACAAAGGTTCTGACAATTCTCATTGCGCCGGACTGGCCAAGGAGGGCTTGGTACGTGGATCTGCTGGATCTTCTGTTAGAGGATCCAAGGCCCTTACCTCTTCGGGAGGATCTGCTACTGCAGAGGCCATTCGCTTATCAAGACTTACCACGGCTACGTTTGACGGCATGGCGGTTGAACGCCAGATCTTAGCTCGGAAAGGTATCCCGAGTGAGGTTATTCCTACCCTGATACAGGCTAGGAAGGGGGTAACGTCTAAACATTACCATTGTATTTGGAAAAAATATGTTTCTTGGTGTGAATCCAAGAAAGTTCCTGCGGTGGAGTTTCAACTTGGATGTTTTCTCCTTTTACTGCAAGCAGTTGTGGATATGGAAAAACAATTTGTGTTCCCTAATGCACACTGAGTGAGTAATAATACTACATAATAATCAGATATGGATATGGGCCTGAGGTTGGGCTCCATCAAGGTCCAAATCTCTGCTTTGTCCATCTTCTTCCAAAAACAATTGGCTGTCCTCCCTGAGGTTCAGACCTTTTTGAAAGGGGTTCTGCACATACATCCTCCCTTTGTGGCACCAACGGCACCCTGGGATCTGGAAGTGGTGCTGAAGTTCCTGCAATCTGCTTGGTTTGAGCCTCTGATGGAGGCTGACATCAAGTTTCTCACTTTGTTGGCCTTAGCCTCTGCTCGACGGGTGTCGGTATTGAGGGCTTTATCTTGTGCAAGTCCCTATCTGATTTTCCATGAAGATAGGGTGAAACTTAAGACACGTCCACAGTTCCTACCTAAGGTTTTATCGGCTTTCCATATCAACCAACGTATTGTGTTGCCTCCTCAATTGCTTCAAAGGCCTTGGATGTTGTGAGGACTTTGAAGATTTATGTGAAGAGGACAGCTTGTCATCGAAAGACTGACTCCTTGTTTGTCCTCTATGATCCCAAGAAAATTGGGTGTCCTGCTTCTAAGCAGTCGATTTCACGCTGGATCAGGTTCACCATCCAGCATGCATCTTCTACGGCAGGATTGCCGTGTCCAAAATCTGTAAAGGCCCACTCTACTCGTAAAGTGGGCTCTACCTGGGCGGCTGCCCGGGCGGTACAACTTTGCCAAGCTGCTACATGGTCTGGATCGAACACGTTTGCCAAGTTTTACAAGTTCGATACTTTCCCCTCTGATGAACTCCCTCTCGTACTGGGAGCTTTGGTACATCCCCATGGTACTAATATGGACCCCTGTTCTATAGCTAACGTTTCGGTTTATAACTTTCATCAGGCAAAAGTAATAAACTGGGGAGTGTATTTTAGCTTAGCAGAAGTGCGAACGCATGTGCAGCCGAGCTCTGCAAAAACAGTTTGTGCAGTTTCTGATTAGCTCTGAACCTACTCAGCGCTTGCGATCACTTCAGACTATTCGTGTCCGGATTTGAGGAGTTATTGAGCAGGATGCATCAAGCATCTGTTCTATAGTTAACGGTATGGGATTTTTCTAAACCTATATATATTCATTTTTAAGGTGACATATGAGCAAATGCCAATCTAATAGAGATACTGGGTCTTATTCAGGTTTGTAAGCAAACCAAAAAAGCACACTAATGGGCAAAACCATGCTGCACTGCAAGGGGGGGGGGGGGCAGGTGTAACATGTGCAGAGAGAGTTAGATTTGGGTGGGGTGTGTTTAAACTGAAATTTAAATTGGCAGGCATCACAAGGAGGGTGCGGGACGCTCCCGGATGTCACCCTCAGAGTTGGTGCAGATTTAATACAATGTGAAGCATCTAAATTTCCCTCAAGGTATGGAAACGTTCTCATATAAATATTCGTTTACGTATTAGATACAATGATATTTTATATAGGATGCAGGGGGCTGCGGGAGCAGAAAGCGCAGAGCCGCCGGATTGGGGAAAACACCACAATAATGTTTTGTTGCCTCTCTCTCCCTCTCCCTCTCCCCCCCCCCCCCCCCCCCTTCCTCTCCCCCTCTCTCTCCCCAGACTCGGGACTCAATACATCGCCTGGAAACGGCTTCAGCAGCCAGAAATTCCCGCAAAGCCTTTATATTGAATATGGTGGCGCTAGGGATCGGAATCTGCCTTCACATCATATGGATTATAGCCGTCATATGTATTAATGTGACAAGTGCCATCAGCGTTTCCTCATACTATCATGGGTAATACAAGAAGTTGGAGAGCGGAACACAGCTCAATAAGGATTTCAGCGGGAAAAATATAACCTATCGCGGCTATCCCAGAGAAATCACAAATCAATGACATTTTTATTAAATTCAGTTTAGGGTGCAATAATAATGATGTTGTTTGCACTGGAATGACGGGATTTCTGCATAAAGGACAAGCTGGGAAATCCTGATATGTCTGTAGCGTTGAAGATGAAATCCCTTAATCAATAAATAAATCGATCTTGTATAAGCATTTTATCTATTGTCTTACATTACATTACCAGCTTACATAAACTATATTCTGCATTATACACATTTATTCACATTACTAATATAACTGAAGTATTATGCAGGACCAGTTGGCATTGCGTATATAATCATGGTGACTTGTAGAACAGGAGAAGAGTAGAAGAACAGCATGTTAAGAGTTACATAAAATAACCACAAAATACTGTTGAATGCTTATACATAGTAACATAGTAACATAGTAACTAAGGTTGAAAAAAGACAATTGTCCATCGAGTTCAACCTATTTGTGGTCTCCTATGCAGTCTTATTATAGGACTAGTTATTTTTATGTTAGGACTAGTTAAATTAACTATAATGCGTGCCTACGCACCATAACCCTGAATATCTTTATCCAATAGGAATTTATCTAACCCATTCTTAAAGGTGTTGACTGAGTCCGCAGTTACTACTCTCTCAGGCAGGGAATTCCAAACACGTATTGTCCTTACCGTGAAAAAAACTTTTCTCCTCAATGTGCGGAACCTCCTCTAACCTAAGCGAGTGACCACGTGTCCTCTGTGCTGATCTTATAGAAAACAGGTCCCTCCCAAGCTCTGTGTATTGACCCCTTATATATTTGTAGATGTTGATCATGTCCCCTCTTAGTCTCCTCTTTTCCAATGTAAACATGCCTAGCCTTGCAAGCCTTTCCTCATATTCCAGCAGGATTGCAGGATTGCATTTACTGGCATTAAATTAATCTACAGGTGTACAGACACAGATAGGTGACCCCAGGGTATGATCGAGGTGACATTGATGGACATCAGCCTAATTATAAAGCATGCTTCCCAAAACCCACAAACCTCCCAATAACCAAGTCTCCCGGAGCCCACCGCCTCCCACACTGCTCCCTGCTGTGCCGACCAGGCTGCCCGCTCCCGAACTGTCACCCAGAAAGTCGGCGACTATGTCATAAAATTGATAGAAAGTATGAACAACTTTTGATGGTCGCCATCCAAACGGGCCTGTCACACAGTACCAAATATCCACTCTGGTGATGTTTACTGATTAAGTCACATCCAGATCACTGCAGGGCTCCACCAGCCAGTCTATAACCCATGGGAAGATCCTCTCCAACCTATTATAATTCATGACTGTTTCTTTTAGCCATACAGTACAAATATAACTGTTTTAAATAGAGATGCGTCCTCATACATCTTCCCGCAATACGCCATGCAGTGCTAGATGCCCGGTGTAAGAGAGCCGCCAGATTCTATGTAACTCTGCTAATGTTGGGTGTCTTTCTTTGCAGAGAATACAAGTGTCTATATCACATTACTCAGCACAGTCTCCTTGTGCGTACTAGTCGCACTGCGTTGCAACTAGGACGCATTCTCAGCAAAATAAGATGCCCAACGCAGGAGATTCTCGCGCAACCTGGCCCGCTAGAGGGGCTGTTTGGCCTTACTGCAGTATAGATGAATGAGGACGTAGGATCTCATTTAGTAAAGATTGCAAATTATGCTTCCTAGCAGAAATTGCAATCCTTCTGAACGCATGCAGGGCAAGGCTGCAAAAGCATGCTACCCGCCGGTTCCCCCTAAGACCACGATGAAATTGCGGTGTGACCGCAGAAAGTCGGGTAGCCTCCTTCCGGCTGCAGGAGGGCCGCTGTCATCTTTTTGATTGCCGCAGCTGTGTGCGACATCATGCAGCCGCCATGATCACGCCCACCCCCCACCCCCGTTTTGATGATGCCGCCACCATGTCCCTGTCTTGGAAACGGTGTGTTGCCGCCCCCTCCTGCCCCGCAAAACGCCTCTGCCTGATTGAAAGGCAGAGGCATTTGCATTTTCTGTGGGTCATCTGCAGTAAATACGGTTTACCCACAGGTCCGCAAAAATTCCAATTGGGTTGCTGTTTGCGATCCAACCTGAATTAGCCCCATAACACTGTATGTAATCAATAGTGTAATACATACCCTCCAACATTTTACACATAAAAACCGGTACAAATCAGGAAAGGGGGTGTGGCCTCTGGGAAAAGGGGTGTATATTTTCAATGAAAATTTGGAGTAAAAAATCGGTGCAAGGCCCTTTTTGGCAGGTAAAGACCATAAAAAAAAGGTATAGTATATTTGGAAGCTACTGTATGTGTAATATAGGATAAATAGCAGGACTAAAGTGATGCTTAATTGAGAAGCTTTTGGATTGAAGCTTCAGGCATCCCGCGCTGTGACACCAAGGCCGATTCGAGGGCTTTCAGCGCCCCGGGCGGGCAATAGGGGGCGTGGCTTCATACAGGGGCATGGTCAGTTATGCCTCCTGTACAGTAGCAGCACCGCTGAAATGATGTGCGGTGCGCGATGAAGTCATCGCGCACCGCACAGCAAAGGTCCTCTCCACGAAGGGAAACTAGACGCTACGCGTCTAGTTCCCTTCGTGGAGAGGACCTTTGCTGTGCGGTGCGCTATGACGTCATCGCGCACCACACAGTAAAGGTCCTCTCCACGAAGGGAAACTAGACGCTACGCGTCTAGTTCCCTTCACAGCGGAGGGCAGCGGGACAGAGCGGGCAGCGGGGGGCACAGCAGCAGTGGATCTTGCCATGGTGCGGCGCCCTCCGGACGGCGACGGCGCCCTCCAGAAGGCGGCGCCCCGGGCAAAAGTCCTGCTTGCCCGTGGCAAGATCCGCTACTGTGTGACACATAACTATGATGTCAGTTATTGGCTGAACTACTATTCCCTAATTGATTTCAGTGAACTTTTATTTTGCTTTGAAAAGAATCAGTTTAAACATTGTTTAAATATCGCCGTGGGGAGCACAAGACTGTTCTGGCCGACCTGGTACAAGGTGCGTTTTACTTCCTGCGCTAAAATATAGAAGAATAAATAGATCTGTTTGCACAGTTGTGTTTGTGCTGAGAGACAGTTTTTAAGTCATTTGTTTGGCCCAGAAGCTGTCAGTGCTTTGTTATAATGAACACTGCAACCAGTAATGACCCCTCTATACATAGAGGTTGTTATTATTTCTTACTACATTACTGTTAGTAATTGCCTATGTGTAATAATGGGATGTGGCTTATTTTATTCAATACTATTATTTTCACGGAATTTCATAATTAAATTTATATATTGAGGTTATCAAGTGATTATTATAAACAGCAAGCATAATTAGTGCTGCCATCTAGTGGAATTTAAAGAGAATGAATAGAACATATTACAGGTATATTTAGAATCTATCTATCTATCTATCTATCTATCTATCTATCTATCTATCTATCTATCTATCTATCTATCTATCCCACACAAACCGGCACTCAGCCTTCCCCAATAAGTTGCCCAGGTGTTCTCCTAGGATCCATCACAGAGCCAGCAATACTTTCACAGCAATGGGTGGCATTCACAGGACTGATACAAACAGTAAGTAGAAAAGAGACATTGGGGTTTATTTACTAATATTCGTGTTTGTGCTGTTTTTAAGGGAGTTTGATCTCGAAATTTATCGGATATAATTTACTGCAACTTTTTGAATCCATCTACGGTAATTTACTAAGCTGCCGAGTTTTCTAGTTTCGTATTTTCCGATGTCGATGTGATTCGTATTGTTGGGCAGTGTTTTATGGGAGCGATGAGTAAAACACTTCCTGACATAACACACTGAATCCCGGCCGGATCAGTGAGATCCGTGCAGGGCTTCAGTGTGTATATTCTATGAAGTGATGAAAGGGTTAAAAAAAATTGCGTGAGGTCCCCCCTCCTATGCGTAACCAGCCTCGGGCTCTTTGAGCCGGTCCTGGTTGTAAAAATACAGGAAAAAAATTGTGTAGGGTTCCCCCATATTTAAACAACCAGCACCAGGCTCTGCGTCTGGTCCTGGGTAAAAAAATACGGGAGACAAAACACGTAGGGGTCCCCCATATTTTTTAAACCAGCACCGGACTCCACTAGCCAGGGAGATAATGTCACAGCCGGGGACACTTTTATACTGGTCCCTGCGGCCGTGGCATTACCCCCCCCCCCCCCCCAACTAGTCACCCCTGGCCGGGGTGCCCTGGAGCAGTAGTGGGGACCCCTTAAATCAAGGAGTCCCCTCCAGCCACCAAAGGACCAGTGGTGAAGCCCGAGGCTGTCCCCCCCATCCGTGGGCGGTGGATGGGAAGCTGATAGCCATAGTGTAAAATTAAAGAATATTGGTTTTTGTATAACTACAAGTCCCAGCAAGCCTCCCCCACAAGCTGGTACTTGGAGAACCACAAGTACCAGCATGCAGGAAAATAACGGGCCCGCTGGTACCTGTAGTTCTACTACAAAAAAATACCCAAAAAAACCCACTACACACACACACCATGATAGTATAACTTTAATTTACATACATATGTTAGCATTCAGTTATGGGGCAGTTGTCTACGGGGCAGTTGTCAGAAGTTTAGAAATATACGAAGTTTGGAAATTACAAAGTTAGGAAATTTTAAAAAGAACAGTTAAACCAACAGTTAGTCTACATATATCTCACTGAATATGGACTGATCAGCTTTCTATATATCTTTTCATCTCACAGGTATGTGGATTTCTGCTTGTTGATCCCTACACCTATGCAATAACCCACAGACATCTCCATGCTATATTTTCAAATGTATGTGGATTTCTGCTTGTTGATCCCTACACCTATGCAATAACCCACAGACATCTCCATGCTATATTTTCAAATGTATGTGGATTTCTGCTTGTTGATCCCTACACCTATGCAATAACCCACAGACATCTCCATGCTATATTTTCAAATGTATGTGGATTTCTGCTTGTTGATCCCTACACCTATGCAATAACCCACAGACATCTCCATGCTATATTTTCAAATGTATGTGGATTTCTGCTTGTTGATCCCTACACCTATGCAATAACCCACAGACATCTCCATGCTATATTTTCAAATGTATGTGGATTTCTGCTTGTTGATCCCTACACCTATGCAATAACCCACAGACATCTCCATGCTATATTTTCAAATGTATGTGGATTTCTGCTTGTTGATCCCTACACCTATGCAATAACCCACAGACATCTCCATGCTATATTTTCAAATGTATGTGGATTTCTGCTTGTTGATCCCTACACCTATGCAATAACCCACAGACATCTCCATGCTATATTTTCAAATGTATGTGGATTTCTGCTTGTTGATCCCTACACCTATGCAATAACCCACAGACATCTCCATGCTACATTTTCAAATGTATGTGGATTTCTGCTTGCTGATCCCTGCAAACTATACCTCTTGATCTCTATTCACACCAATGTATATTTTAGCAGTGTATGTAATTGTATTTGTAGAATATTAGTACTTGCTTATAGCTGATATTATCTTTGTATAGATGTTGGTCAGTGGAGTGGAGTTTATTAGCATACATGGCCTGGTGTTTACTTAACACAGGGTAATATAATTCCTTTGATTAGATGTCCAATTAGCTTCAGCTGAAGCCTTTGTAAATTTGAACTAGTATATGTTAGCATTCAGTTATGGGGCAGTTGTCAGAAGTTTAGAAATATACGAAGTTTGGAAATTACAAAGTTAGGAAATTTTAAAAAGAACAGTTAAACCAACAGTTAGTCTACATATATCTCACTGAATATGGACTGATCAGCTTTCTATATATCTTTTCATCTCACAGGTATGTGGATTTCTGCTTGTTGATCCCTACACCTATGCAATAACCCACAGACATCTCCATGCTATATTTTCAAATGTATGTGGATTTCTGCTTGTTGATCCCTGCAAACTATACCTCTTGATCTCTATTCACACCAATGTATATTTTAGCAGTGTATGTAATTGTATTTGTAGAATATTAGTACTTGCTTATAGCTGATATTATCTTTGTATAGATGTTGGTCAGTGGAGTGGAGTTTATTAGCATACATGGCCTGGTGTTTACTTAACACAGGGTAATATAATTCCTTTGATTAGATGTCCAATTAGCTTCAGCTGAAGCCTTTGTAAATTTGAACTAGTATATGTTAGCATTCAGTTATGGGGCAGTTGTCAGAAGTTTAGAAATATACGAAGTTTGGAAATTACAAAGTTAGGAAATTTTAAAAAGAACAGTTAAACCAACAGTTAGTCTACATATATCTCACTGAATATGGACTGATCAGCTTTCTATATATCTTTTCATCTCACAGGTATGTGGATTTCTGCTTGTTGATCCCTACACCTATGCAATAACCCACAGACATCTCCATGCTATATTTTCAAATGTATGTGGATTTCTGCTTGTTGATCCCTATACCTATGCAATAACCCACAGACATCTCCATGCTATATTTTCAAATGTATGTGGATTTCTGCTTGTTGATCCCTACACCTATGCAATAACCCACAGACATCTCCATGCTATATTTTCAAATGTATGTGGATTTCTGCTTGTTGATCCCTACACCTATGCAATAACCCACAGACATCTCCATGCTATATTTTCAAATGTATGTGGATTTCTGCTTGTTGATCCCTGCAAACTATACCTCTTGATCTCTATTCACACCAATGTATATTTTAGCAGTGTATGTAATTGTATTTGTAGAATATTAGTACTTGCTTATAGCTGATATTATCTTTGTATAGATGTTGGTCAGTGGAGTGGAGTTTATTAGCATACATGGCCTGGTGTTTACTTAACACAGGGTAATATAATTCCTTTGATTAGATGTCCAATTAGCTTCAGTTGAAGCCTTTGTAAATTTGAACTAGTATATGTTAGCATTCAGTTATGGGGCAGTTGTCTACGGGGCAGTTGTCAGAAGTTTAGAAATATACGAAGTTTGGAAATTACAAAGTTAGGAAATTTTAAAAAGAACAGTTAAACCAACAGTTAGTCTACATATATCTCACTGAATATGGACTGATCAGCTTTCTATATATCTTTTCATCTCACAGGTATGTGGATTTCTGCTTGTTGATCCCTACACCTATGCAATAACCCACAGACATCTCCATGCTATATTTTCAAATGTATGTGGATTTCTGCTTGTTGATCCCTGCAAACTATACCTCTTGATCTCTATTCACACCAATGTATATTTTAGCAGTGTATGTAATTGTATTTGTAGAATATTAGTACTTGCTTATAGCTGATATTATCTTTGTATAGATGTTGGTCAGTGGAGTGGAGTTTATTAGCATACATGGCCTGGTGTTTACTTAACACAGGGTAATATAATTCCTTTGATTAGATGTCCAATTAGCTTCAGCTGAAGCCTTTGTAAATTTGAACTAGTATATGTTAGCATTCAGTTATGGGGCAGTTGTCTACGGGGCAGTTGTCAGAAGTTTAGAAATATACGAAGTTTGGAAATTACAAAGTTAGGAAATTTTAAAAAGAACAGTTAAACCAACAGTTAGTCTACATATATCTCACTGAATATGGACTGATCAGCTTTCTATATATCTTTTCATCTCACAGGTATGTGGATTTCTGCTTGTTGATCCCTACACCTATGCAATAACCCACAGACATCTCCATGCTATATTTTCAAATGTATGTGGATTTCTGCTTGTTGATCCCTACACCTATGCAATAACCCACAGACATCTCCATGCTATATTTTCAAATGTATGTGGATTTCTGCTTGTTGATCCCTGCAAACTATACCTCTTGATCTCTATTCACACCAATGTATATTTTAGCAGTGTATGTAATTGTATTTGTAGAATATTAGTACTTGCTTATAGCTGATATTATCTTTGTATAGATGTTGGTCAGTGGAGTGGAGTTTATTAGCATACATGGCCTGGTGTTTACTTAACACAGGGTAATATAATTCCTTTGATTAGATGTCCAATTAGCTTCAGCTGAAGCCTTAGTAAATTTGAACTAGTATATGTTAGCATTCAGTTATGGGGCAGTTGTCTACGGGGCAGTTGTCAGAAGTTTAGAAATATACGAAGTTTGGAAATTACAAAGTTAGGAAATTTTAAAAAGAACAGTTAAACCAACAGTTAGTCTACATATATCTCACTGAATATGGACTGATCAGCTTTCTATATATCTTTTCATCTCACAGGTATGTGGATTTCTGCTTGTTGATCCCTACACCTATGCAATAACCCACAGACATCTCCATGCTATATTTTCAAATGTATGTGGATTTCTGCTTGTTGATCCCTACACCTATGCAATAACCCACAGACATCTCCATGCTATATTTTCAAATGTATGTGGATTTCTGCTTGTTGATCCCTGCAAACTATACCTCTTGATCTCTATTCACACCAATGTATATTTTAGCAGTGTATGTAATTGTATTTGTAGAATATTAGTACTTGCTTATAGCTGATATTATCTTTGTATAGATGTTGGTCAGTGGAGTGGAGTTTATTAGCATACATGGCCTGGTGTTTACTTAACACAGGGTAATATAATTCCTTTGATTAGATGTCCAATTAGCTTCAGCTGAAGCCTTTGTAAATTTGAACTAGTATATGTTAGCATTCAGTTATGGGGCAGTTGTCTACGGGGCAGTTGTCAGAAGTTTAGAAATATACGAAGTTTGGAAATTACAAAGTTAGGAAATTTTAAAAAGAACAGTTAAACCAACAGTTAGTCTACATATATCTCACTGAATATGGACTGATCAGCTTTCTATATATCTTTTCATCTCACAGGTATGTGGATTTCTGCTTGTTGATCCCTACACCTATGCAATAACCCACAGACATCTCCATGCTATATTTTCAAATGTATGTGGATTTCTGCTTGTTGATCCCTGCAAACTATACCTCTTGATCTCTATTCACACCAATGTATATTTTAGCAGTGTATGTAATTGTATTTGTAGAATATTAGTACTTGCTTATAGCTGATATTATCTTTGTATAGATGTTGGTCAGTGGAGTGGAGTTTATTAGCATACATGGCCTGGTGTTTACTTAACACAGGGTAATATAATTCCTTTGATTAGATGTCCAATTAGCTTCAGCTGAAGCCTTTGTAAATTTGAACTAGTATATGTTAGCATTCAGTTATGGGGCAGTTGTCTACGGGGCAGTTGTCAGAAGTTTAGAAATATACGAAGTTTGGAAATTACAAAGTTAGGAAATTTTAAAAAGAACAGTTAAACCAACAGTTAGTCTACATATATCTCACTGAATATGGACTGATCAGCTTTCTATATATCTTTTCATCTCACAGGTATGTGGATTTCTGCTTGTTGATCCCTACACCTATGCAATAACCCACAGACATCTCCATGCTATATTTTCAAATGTATGTGGATTTCTGCTTGTTGATCCCTGCAAACTATACCTCTTGATCTCTATTCACACCAATGTATATTTTAGCAGTGTATGTAATTGTATTTGTAGAATATTAGTACTTGCTTATAGCTGATATTATCTTTGTATAGATGTTGGTCAGTGGAGTGGAGTTTATTAGCATACATGGCCTGGTGTTTACTTAACACAGGGTAATATAATTCCTTTGATTAGATGTCCAATTAGCTTCAGCTGAAGCCTTTGTAAATTTGAACTAGTATATGTTAGCATTCAGTTATGGGGCAGTTGTCTACGGGGCAGTTGTCAGAAGTTTAGAAATATACGAAGTTTGGAAATTACAAAGTTAGGAAATTTTAAAAAGAACAGTTAAACCAACAGTTAGTCTACATATATCTCACTGAATATGGACTGATCAGCTTTCTATATATCTTTTCATCTCACAGGTATGTGGATTTCTGCTTGTTGATCCCTACACCTATGCAATAACCCACAGACATCTCCATGCTATATTTTCAAATGTATGTGGATTTCTGCTTGTTGATCCCTGCAAACTATACCTCTTGATCTCTATTCACACCAATGTATATTTTAGCAGTGTATGTAATTGTATTTGTAGAATATTAGTACTTGCTTATAGCTGATATTATCTTTGTATAGATGTTGGTCAGTGGAGTGGAGTTTATTAGCATACATGGCCTGGTGTTTACTTAACACAGGGTAATATAATTCCTTTGATTAGATGTCCAATTAGCTTCAGCTGAAGCCTTTGTAAATTTGAACTAGTATATGTTAGCATTCAGTTATGGGGCAGTTGTCTACGGGGCAGTTGTCAGAAGTTTAGAAATATACGAAGTTTGGAAATTACAAAGTTAGGAAATTTTAAAAAGAACAGTTAAACCAACAGTTAGTCTACATATATCTCACTGAATATGGACTGATCAGCTTTCTATATATCTTTTCATCTCACAGGTATGTGGATTTCTGCTTGTTGATCCCTACACCTATGCAATAACCCACAGACATCTCCATGCTATATTTTCAAATGTATGTGGATTTCTGCTTGTTGATCCCTACACCTATGCAATAACCCACAGACATCTCCATGCTATATTTTCAAATGTATGTGGATTTCTGCTTGTTGATCCCTGCAAACTATACCTCTTGATCTCTATTCACACCAATGTATATTTTAGCAGTGTATGTAATTGTATTTGTAGAATATTAGTACTTGCTTATAGCTGATATTATCTTTGTATAGATGTTGGTCAGTGGAGTGGAGTTTATTAGCATACATGGCCTGGTGTTTACTTAACACAGGGTAATATAATTCCTTTGATTAGATGTCCAATTAGCTTCAGCTGAAGCCTTTGTAAATTTGAACTAGTATATGTTAGCATTCAGTTATGGGGCAGTTGTCAGAAGTTTAGAAATATACGAAGTTTGGAAATTACAAAGTTAGGAAATTTTAAAAAGAACAGTTAAACCAACAGTTGAACAAACATTGGAAAACATTGGAAAGCAGGTAAATCTACCATTTAATTAACAATTTCTATAAGCATTTTTCTATCTATACTTTACTCTTTATAAACACCATGCTCCACAAACTGTTTTTACTCATAGCACTTCATGGTATCCTCTATAAAATGACATCGTCCTTCACTATTCCTGTTATTTATCGCTCTGTACACATTGCAGCCTCATTAATCCACTCCCCTCTTATTAACACTCATGAGCTTTTAACCTATCTATGTGCACTAACTGTCACATCCTCTACCTGTCACCATAAGAAACTATCACACACCTCCCCCAACTATACCTATCTCTCTCTTCTTCTGCTTCTACTAGCTGGTGACATCCCCAAATCCTGGTCCCATCCACATACCATGCTCACATTCAGCTGATTCACAACGGAATAGAAAATCAACAAACCTTATCAACATCACTTGTCTCCCATCTACATCCAAGTCACTAAAATGTGCTTTATGGAATGCACGCTCTGTTTGCAACAAATTAACAGCTATTCATGACCTTTTCATAGCAAACAAATTCAGTATGCTGGCTATAACAGAAACCTGGCTCACACAATCAGACACTGCCTCCCCTGCAGCACTGTCACATGGTGGCCTCCACTTCACACACACCCCCAGGCCTGGTAACATCAAAGGAGGGGGTGTTGGAATATTACTGTCCAAATCTTACACGCACATCGTTTTACCACCTGTTCCCTCACTCACATTTACATCCTTTGAAGTACACTCTATTAGGATTTTCACCCCTTTCTCTCTGCGTGTTGCAGCTATCTATCGCCCACCTGGGCAACCCAAAGAGTTTCTGGAAGATTTTTCTGCATGGCTCCCTCACTTTCTATCCTCTGACATCTCCACCATCATTATGGGTGATTTCAATCTTTCTATTGACAGTCCACAATCTCCCCATGCCTCTAAACTACTCTCTCTAACCTCCTCTCTTGGCCTCTCCCAATGGACTGACTCCCCTACTCATCAGGAGGGCCACTGCCTTGATCTTGTATTCACCAGACTATGCTCTGTTTCTGAACTCACTAACACTCCTTTCCCTCTCTCAGATCACAACCTTATCACATGCATGCTCTCCTCCATTACTTCAAACTCCATGTCCCTAAAGTCTACAAGGACACCTCTTACCCGCAGAAATATTAACGCTATTAATTTTCAACAACTATCTACCTCTCTGCAACCACTACTTTCACCAATTTCTACATTCACCTCTCCAGAGACTGCTGCGTCACACCTTAACCAAACTCTAGTAACAGCACTTGATGAAGTGGCTCCAGCTACCCATCACACTCCACGTAGACTTAGATGTCAACCGTGGCACTCTAAATACACTAGACACTTACAAAAACTCTCACGAAAAGTTGAACGCCAGTGGCGTAAATCTCGTAGTTCAAGTGACTTTGTCACATATAAGACCACCTACCACTCTTATCGTACTGCTCTGGACACTGCCAAACAAACATATTTTCAATCTCTCATCTCTGCTCAAGCCTCTAACCCCAAGCGACTTTTTAATACATTTAAATCACTTCTTGTCCCTCCCTCACCTAACCCACCAGCCACTGTCAGTGCGCAAGATCTTGCTTCCTATTTCAAGGACAAGATTGACAAGATCCGAAATGAAATGGTATGCTCTTCCACAGCAAGTGACCTGCTCAATTCCCTACCTGAACCCTCTAACACCTTCTCTTCCTTTGATCCTACAAATGAAGATGAAGTATCTGCACTCTTTTCATCTGCCTACTCTAATACCTCTCCCCTTGACTCTATACCCTCACAAATTAGTAAAGCTCTGTCTACTGTGCTCATCCCAACCTTAACAAAAATCTGTAATCTCTCCCTGTCTACTGGTATCTTTCCTTCTCTATACAAGCATGCAGTGATTACTCCCATTCTGAAAAAACAAAACTCTGACCCGAACACTCTCTCTAACTACCGTCCCATCTCTCAGCTCCCATGCCCCTCCAAGCTACTGGAGAGACTTGCCTACACTCGCCTCACACACTTTCTTAACTCACACAGCCTACTGGACCCACTTCAGTCAGGATTTCGTGCCCAACACTCCACAGAGACAGCACTGACTAAGGTAGTGAATGATTTGGTCACTGCTAAATCTAAAGGACATTTCTCTCTACTTATTCTCCTTGATCTCTCTGCTGCTTTTGACACTGTTGACCACTCTCTTCTCATACAAACACTACAATCCCTAGGTATTCAGGACACAGCCCTTTCTTGGTTCTCATCCTACCTATCTAATCGCTCCTTCAGTGTTCGTTTCTCTGATTCCACCTCTCCTTCGCTACCTCTCTCAGTTGGAGTACCGCAAGGCTCAGTCCTAGGTCCTCTGCTTTTCTCTATCTATACCACATCTCTTGGCAAACTAATCAACTCTTTCGGATTTCAGTACCATCTGTATGCAGATGATACTCAAATCTACCTATCCTCCCCTGATTTGTCACCATCTGTATTGGGCCGTGTCACTGAATGCCTTTCTGCCATTTCATCTTGGATGACATCTCGCCACCTCAAACTTAATATTTCCAAAACAGAATTAATTATATTTCCACCTGCCAATAGTAGTTTCCAACCTGATATATCTATCACTGTTGAGAACTCAGCAATCACCCCTACCCCACAAGCTCGCTGCCTAGGTGTCATTCTTGACTCTGAACTGTCCTTTGTTACCCACATTCAATCTGTCTCACTATCATGTTACATACATCTAAGAAACATATCCAAAATACGCCCTTATCTTACACAAGACACAGCAAAAACTCTAATCCATGCTCTCATTATCTCCCGCATTGATTATTGTAATAGTCTCCTGACCGGTCTTCCCAAACATAAGCTCTCACCACTACAATCCATTTTGAATGCAGCTGCGAGGCTAATCTTCCTTGCCAGGCGTTCATCGTCTGCAGATCCGCTCTGTCAGTCCCTCCATTGGTTACCGGTATTCTACCGTATTAAATATAAAATACTTTTACTCACATACAAGGCTATTAACCAAACTGCACCAACATACATCTCTTCACTCATCTCAAAATATCTCCTTACCCGACCTCTCCGCACAAGACCTACGCCTCTCATCCACACGCATTACTTGTTCACACTCAAAATTACAGGACTTTATCCGGGCTTCACCCACTCTGTGGAATGCCCTCCCACGCACAGTAAGACTCGCCTCTAGTCTCCAAACCTTTAAATGTTCCCTGAAAACTCACCTCTTCAGACAAGCCTACCAAATTCCAGACCCACCCACATAACCTTCAGTGCTTCCCTATCTAATTACATCCTCTGTAGAGTATTCATAACATCACTTATCATGTCTTTCTTTAGTCTCACACCCTCCTGACACTTGGATAACTTTGTGGGGTATCATCATACAACCCATTAAGAACCTAGCAATCTGGTGGACCATTATGCAATAGGTAGCATCAATCCTTGTGTATCTATGCCTATTTCCCTATAGATTGTAAGCTTGCGAGCAGGGCCTTCCTACCTCTGTCTGTTTTTACCCAGTTTTGTTCTATTACTGTTGTTCCAATTGTAAAGCGCAACGGAATATGCTGCGCTATATAAGAAACTGTTAATAAATAAATAAATAATAAATAAATACATGCACACTTACACACACACACATACATACCTATGTTGACACGGAGCACCTCGGTCCTCTTGTCCAGTAGAATCCACGAGGTACCTGTAAAATAAATTTATACTTACAAACAATCCTGTGTAGATCGGTCCTCTTCTTTATCTTTGTAATCCACGTACTTGTTGAAAAAACAAACAAACGAAGAACCCGGTCCACGCACTGAAAGGGGTCCCATGTTTCCACATAGAGCCCCTTTCACCGACTGGCGGGACCCCCCCGTGACTCCTGTCAGTGAAGGTCCTGCCAGCCAATCAGGGAGCGCCACGTCATGGCACTCTCCTGATTGGCTGTGCGCTCCTCCACTGTCAATCAACCCACAAGAGTGACCCCAATTAACTTTGCGGTTAACCGCAGACCGCAAAGTTTCCATCATTGGTTACAATGGGGCGCCACTACACTACATTGTAACCAGTGCGCTCCTCATGATTGACAGTCAATCAATACAATAGTTATACTTTTGTCCACTGACCACTTTCACTTATATGACCGGATCTGATTTCTCACATTTGAGCCAGTGGAAATAGTGACAATCAGAATTATGTCAGACAGATCCTACATTTTGTGTCAATTATCACAGATACTGACTGTATCATATAGGTCACAAGGTATCCATATAATGTAGTTACATTGAGACATGTTCAGAAAACCAAGTGGCTGCAATAAGAATAACATGAATGGATCAATGTGGCATTAAGTGAATTGGCAACATTTAAAACTAGACAGCAGCTGCGTGAACAGAATATTGAAACAGTAACTACTGGGAGAGTGTGTATAAGAACAAAGGGATCCGGTCTGAAGATCGACAGTGTCTAGGTCGACAATGTTTAGGTCGACCACTATAGGTCGACAGTCACTAGGTCGACATGGATGGAAGGTCGACAGGGTTTCTAGGTTGACATGTGCTAGGTCGACAGGTCTAAAGGTCGACATGAGTTTTTCACATTTTTTTTTCTTTTTTTGAATTTTTTCATGCTTAACGATCCACGTGGACTACGATTGGAACGGTAAAGTGTGCCGAGCGAAGCGGTAGCACCATGCCCGAAGCATGGCGAGCGAAGCGAGCCATGCAAGGGGATGCGGTGCACTAATTTGGGATCCCGGTCACTATACGAAGAAAACAACACACAAAAAAAAAAAAAAATCCTCATGTCGACCTTTAGACCTGTCGACCTAGCACATGTCGACCTAGAAACCCTGTCGACCTTCCATCCATGTCGACCTAGTGACTGTCGACCTATAGTGGTCGACCTAAACATTGTCGACCTAGACACTGTCGATTTGATGAACCACACCCAAGAACGGAAAGCCTATCAGTATTGAATAGATAACCAACAAATATATAGCCAGTCAGAACACACACTACAGCACTACAAAAGATATTATTGAGATATTTACAATAAAAATACAGAGCACTATTCTATATTATATGCTGAACTACACAGTGGAAATTACGTATTATAAAGGGCTAGGATGCATGGGGGTTGCTTTATACTTTTACTGGGACTGCTATATCCCTGAACTCTCTATACTTCCTAATGAAACTAATAACAGTCAGTTCACTCTGTTCTGATATAGGGAAGTGTATATTCTAGTAGAATGTAATCCTGGTTCATACAGACAAATATTATATAATAAGTGGGGTTGCTATACCTCTAAGGGAAATAATATTCTCTATACTCCCAGTTTGTCAAAATAGGGCCAATAAAGTTTGAAATATATGTGGGTTGTTAGATAATAAAATTGGGATTGCTATATCCCTTAAAGTCCCACACTATTATTGGGACTGCTATGTCCCTCAAGCAATTTTCCCCTACATGCATGGCTGAACTATCCACTATAAATTGTGCAATAATATAGATAGTGAGTGCGAGATATCTGTGTTACACAGAAATTCATTTTCCAGCTGATTCCTATCTAGGACCACATACACCAGGGATTTACAGTGGTAATAATCGGCAACTGAAGTAACTCTTAAATCAGAGTTAATCTATATACTTACACTTATTTATATTCACAGCCTTCATATGTGGAGTGGTTTCCCGGGAGATATTTCTGCTGAGTAAATAGTGTATAAGTGATAGGACTAATTATTTAAAATTGTCAATTTGGACAGAGAGATCCACTAGTATCAACTGCAAAAGCCAATATATGATTAACTTAAAACACTATGGGGGTAATTCTGAGTTGATCGCAGCAGGAAATTTGTTAGCAGTTGGGCAAAACCATGGCCCTCATTCCGAGTTGTTCGCTCGGAAAAAATCTTCGCATCGCAGCGATTTTCCGCTTAATGCGCATGCGCAATGTCCGCACTGCGACTGCGCCAAGTAAATTTGCTATGCAATTTGTAATTTTACTCACGGCTTTTTCATCGTTCTGGCGATCGTAATGTGATTGACAGGAAATGGGTGTTACTGGGCGGAAACAGGCCGTTTTATGGGCGTGTGGGAAAAAACGCTACCGTTTCCGGAAAAAACGCAGGAGTGGCCGGAGAAACGGAGGAGTGTCTGGGCGAACGCTGGGAGTGTTTGTGACGTCAAACCAGGAACGACAAGCACTGAAATGATCGCAGATGCCGAGTAAGTCTGAAGCTACTCAGAAACTGCTACGAGGTGTGTAATTGCAATATTGCGAATACATCGTTCGCAATTTTAAGATGCTAAGATTCACTCCCAGTAGGCGGCGGCTTAGCGTGAGCAACTCTGCTAAAATCGCCTTGCGAGCGAACAACTCGGAATGACCTCCCATGTGCACTGCAGCGGAGGCAGCTATAACATGTGCAGAGAGAGTTAGATTTGGGTGTGGTGAGTTCAATCTGCAATCTAAATTGCAGTGTAAAAATAAAGCAGCCAGTATTTACCCTGCACAGAAACAAAATAACCCACCCAAATCTAACTCTCTCTGCACATGTTACATCTGCCCCACCTGCAGTGCACATGGTTTTGCCCAACTGCTAAAAAAATTCCTGCTGCGATCAACTTGGAATGACCACCTATAAGTGACTGAATTTTGGTAACACTGGAATAGGTATAGCAATCTTATAAGTGCTATACACAGAAAACACACGCGGACACATTTTTTTAACTCTTTATTCACATTTCTCAATCTATTAGGATTCACATATATGTTAGTTTGTCTGATTTTATCTCTTATGTTTCACTGTAGCCTGGGTCGATTAAATATAATACATTTTAATATACATTTAATAAAGGTTATATTTTATGATCAATCTATTTTTTCTTAGTGCGTCAACCATACAGTTTCTTTCTCATTTTTCCTCCCAACTTCAATGTACATATACTGTAATTGACAGCACCCCCTGAATACAAAGAGCATTGTCTGAGATGCAAGAAAGGGGATTATACAAGTGGTTGTATGGTGACGATTCCCATACACATTCCCATGTCAGTTAGGAGCTGGTTGGCTGGTACTTTGGGGGTCATTCCGAGTTGATCACTCTCTAGATATTTTTTGCAGCGCTGCGATCAGGTCAAAACCCGGCAAAACTGCGCATGCGTATGCACCGCAATGCGCAGGCGCGTCGTACGGGTACAAAGAGGATCGGTGCTGAGCGATGGATTTAACGAAGAATCCATTCGCATGGGCGATCGCAAGGAGACTGACAGGAAGAGGGCGTTTGTGGGTGGCAACTGACCGTTTTCTGGGAGTGGTTGGAAAAACGCAGGCGTGTCCAGGCGTTTGTTGGCCGGGTGTCTGACGTCAATTCCGGGCCCGGACAGGATGAAGTGATCGCAGCGTCCGAGTAAGTTCTGGGCAACTCAGAAACTGCACAAAACTTTTTTGTACCGCTCAGCTGCACAGGCGATCGCACACTTGCAAAGTGAAGATACACTCCCCCATAGGCGGCGACTATCTGCTCGCAGCGCTGCAAAAAACTCCTAGCGAGCGAACAGGTCTGAATTAGGCCCACGGTGTTTTACAGTGACCCATTGTCTAATGGCTGTTGGGGGCTCTTTGATGAGCACATTCCTCTCCTCTATCTTTCTCTGGAGCTAATCAACCATTAGGCTCCTACCTTTCTTATGCGGGCCGTACATCTACCTGGCAACTCCCCAATGGTGATCTGTTCCGTCGACTCAGAAGATCGGTGATTTGTTGACCCCCCATATCTCCATCCACTTTATCTCCATCCAAGGCTTAGTAAATAGACTTAGTAAATAATATTTAATAATTTCACCTCTCCTAAAAATGTAAAATCAGGGTCCTGGGCAGGGGCAGTTTAATAGAGGAGGCTCCGTGCAGGACCCCTCCTCCCCAGCAGCAGCAGCGTTGTAGACTCTGGTAGCTGGCTTTGTACCAGATTCTACTGCACATGCGCAGGGCTCCGGGAATATGGCGTCCATGCCTAATTCCTGTGTACATCAATACTCCGCATGCGCAAATCACTGGGGAAATATTGATTTCACTCTTCAGGGCCAGCCGCTGCCGCAGGACTCTGGAGGGGTAAGTATAATTATATGGGTGCAGAGATTGTGCAGGGGCCCCGTGTGCACTGCACCCCATTCATCCCTTATAGATACGCAAATGGTCCTGTGAAACAATCACAGTTTTTTGGACATCTTGATTTGTGTGCTAAGCATACATTAGAAAAGGCTAACGCTGCTCCTCACCTCTATGGGGGGGGGGAGTCAAGTGTTTTATGTGCCGACGGCTACTAGACGGCACCTGATAAAGCAATTCAAGTGTTGCTCTGTTTGGACGGGTACAGCTGCTGGCCCTAACATTACTAACATAACGAGCGCGGGGTTGCGCATCGTTCATCGTTGGCGCCTACACACTAAATGACATGAACGAGTTCTCATTCATTGATGAACGAGAACGTTCATATCGTCTAGTAAAATTTATAGTGTGTAGGGCCCTTAAGGGGGTGTGGAGGGGTACTATTATTAGGATTTAAGAGCACGGGGGGGGGGGGGGGCTGTTGCCAATGGGGGGTAATTTATTTTATAATAGGGGTCTGTGGACACAGTGGGGTTGGGGGCGGGGTGTAAAGCACCTCCTAGATATACAGTATATTTATTTATAAAATATTAAAATATTGTTGTTAAAAAATAAAAATCCATTTTAAACTTTATTATTTAATAATACAAAAACTGACAATTTCTGAACATTTTTTTTTGGGGGGAGGGGTCGACGGTTGAGTGGTTAATACCCTTAAGAACTGTGAGTAATGCACAGCCAGAGCTTCTGATGGCGGGACTTGGACAGTCCCGCCATCAGAAGCTCTGGCTGCGCATTACTCTCAGACAATAAGTTGTTCCTATATGTGGGTTTTGAATAGAGTGAAATACGCAACATCATTTCCAGTTAGCATCAGTTCAAGCAAGGCCACAAATAAACCAGGCGGCCGCACATATTCCTGGAATCGGTGGTGAGTAACCTTATAGCTGTTAAACCTGCTGGATAAGAAATTCAGGTGTAGCGGTTACACACATCAAACCAACATTGTTTACGTTTTTCAATTTGTTTTACTTCAATAGACAGGTGTTAGTGTATGTTAAATAATATGTAGGTTTATTCTGGAGGAAATATAGAAATCGGCTGAAACAGAGACCCTCGTGTCGACCAGTGGGAGAGAAGGGATTCTTGTGTATTTTAGGAACAGTGTATAATAGCAGTCTGATTGGATGTGTGACCCAGGGCTGTTTCTAGCCAATTTGGCTCTCAGTGCGAGAATTAAAAATGCGCCCCCCACCAGATGCTCCCGGCAAGGGGGCGTGGTCTCACTAAAATGGGTGTGACCTCACTAAAATGGGCGTGGGCGTGCCAGAAAAGACTACCATACACCTCAGTTTTTGATCCTGCACCAGCAGATCACGGCCACCACTGGGGAAAAAAATAAATTACACCATAGTAAGCCCCACACAGTAATGCCCCCTGCACCATATTATTCCACGCACCACAATGCCCGTGATACATTATGCCCTACAGTCAGTGCCGTTTCTTGCAGCGGGCGCCCGCCGCAGCACTTCCTGAGCACTTTCAACCCCCCCCCCCCCTCCTCCCGAGTGCCCAGCTCGGGGGGCGGGGTTTCTCGGAATGACGCGTTTGCATCGTGACGTCACGACGCGATTGCGTCATTCCGCGAAACCCCGCCCCCCGAACTGGGCACTCGGGAGGAGGGAGAAGGGGGAGCCAAGCCGGCCAGCGCTGCGCAGACGAGGGAGAGGCGGCTGAAGAGCGGGAAGAACCGCTTCAAATGTAAGTCAACCCCTCTCCCCCCCCCCCCCCCACCTGCCGTACTGTGTAAAATGGGGACACCTGTCTGCCGGAATGTGTAAAGTGGGGACACTTGTCTGCCGGAATGTGTAAAGTGGGGACACTTGCCTGCCGGAATGTGTAAAATGGGGACACCTGTCTGCCGGAATGTGTAAAATGGGGACATTTGCCTGTTGTACTATGTAAAATGGGGGCACGTGCCTGCCATAATGTGTAAAATGGGGGCACTTGCCTGCCATAATGTGTAAAATGGGGACACTTGCCTGCCGTAATGTGTAAAATGGGGACACTTGCCTGCCGGAATGTGTAAAATGGGGACACTTTCCAGCCGCAATGTGTAAAATGGGGACACTTGCCTACCGTGCAGTGTAAAATGGGGGCACGTGCCTGCCGCAATGTGTAAAATGGGGGCACGTGCCTGCCGCAATGTGTAAAATGGGGGCACGTGCCTGCCGCAATGTGTAAAATGGGGACACTTTCCTGCTGTAATGTGTAAAATGGGGGCACGTGCCTGCTGTAATGTGTAAAATGAGGACTTTTTTTTTTTTTTATCCTGTGGTGGCCGTGATGATGAGATCAGATGAGGCCATGCCCATCTTAACAAAGCCACACCCATTTTGACGAGGTCACGCCCCCTTGCCGGGAGCGCGCGCGCCTGAGGCGTGCGCATACTTTTCCTCTTTATATCTATGGGGGGGGGGGGGCGCATTTTTAAATCTCGCACTGGGAGCCAAATTGGCTAGAAACGGCCCTGCCTACAGTAAAGCTTCTAATTACTATTACATTACCTACTCGTTGCCAAGGGTTTCACGAGCTGGGTGTCATGCTGGTTGTCAGGGGTTTCATGCTCTGGGATCCATGCTGGTTGCCAGGGGTTTCAAGCTCTGGGACAGGTGTCATGTTGTGTAATGACAGTTGCCAGGGCTGTGTAATGGCAGTTGCCAGGGCTGTGTAGTGCTCGTTGTCAGGGGTGTTTACAGCACCCACCATGCCATCAGCATCTCCCTCCTTCTCCTCTTCTTCCCACCAGCCTGTCAGTTGCTCCTGAGCACTGGTGCTCCCCCTCCTCCCCGTCATTAGTACTCCGCTCGGGGGGCGGAGTTTCACGTAATGACACGTTTGCATCGTGACATCATGATGCAAACGCGTCATTACGTGAAACTCTGCCCCTCGAGCGGAGTAGTAATGATGGGGAGGAGGGGGAGCACCAGGAGCCACCAAAAGTGCCTGCGGCGGGTGCCCTGTGCGACGGCACGCCTCGCCCTCCACAAGAAACAGCTCTGGCTGTGACCTGTAATGTTTTCCATACAATTTCAGACATCACACCCTCCTGTTATGCTTGTTTCAATAAGGTACCCAGACACCTGAACAGGATCCTGGGTCTGTCTGTTATAAGCAAGAAAAAAAGGCATTTTGTTTCCCCCAGCACACTGAATGATAGCAGTAACCGGATATAAATCCCACACAATATTAGAATTCAGAGATCTCGGTTACATATATTTGTGCAAATGTATGAATAAGCCCCAAAGCCGCATCAAGGCCTCTCTGTATATTTGGGGTCCATAGCGCTATATCTAGGTGCAGGGTGTGGCACCCCAAAAAATCAGCATAAGCCCGCAAGCCCAGGGCAGCATACCAGTGAAAAAACTATAGTGTTAATAAATTAGTGTTAGGAAGCCGAAGCTATAAAAAAAAGTGATACAAATATGAGATGTAATTAAAATGGAGAAATAGTGGTAAAGAAATTAGCAAGTGATAAGTGTTAATAGAATGTAAAGGTATGCCACACTAAAGCCATCCAGCTCACCCCACACCTGCATTACCCCAATCTGGGTCTATGATTAAACAGCAAGGAGCCATATGATAATGGCTCCTTACTTGCCTTAATAAAATGTTCTGCACACGCCTATGCTCACACATAGCATGTGGACACCACTAGAGTCTTCTCTGTGATTTGTGAACACAGGGGCAGATGTATTAAGCCTGGAAAAGTGATAAAGAAGTGATAAGTGGAAGGTGATAACGCACCAGCCAATCATTGCTGGTTTGAAAAATGACAGTTAGGAGCTGATTGGCTGGTGCGATATCACCTTGCACTTATCACTGCTTTATCACTTCTCCAGGCTTAATACATCTGCCCCACAGTTTGTTCTTCAGCCTTATTTTAGGTTTTAGAGACTGGCGCCCAAGATGTCTGCCTCACCTTTTTCATGCTCCTGATCATCTCCATAAAACAGCTTAAATTCACCACAACTGACCTTTGAATCATCATAAATATCCAAGGACTTACCTTTAACTTGTACTACTCTACGCGGACATTTCATCAAAACCAACGGATTGCATTCCTGCGCTGAGATACACACTGGATTGAATCCTGGATTGAATCCTCTGCATATCTCCACTGAGAAATCCTTCAGTTTAGCAGCTGCTGTACTCTGCATTGGACATTACCCAGATAAGGTACTGTGGATTACAACCTATCTTTGGCTACATCCAGCCCCTCACTTAGACATCAGCCACCTCTGTTCTCTGAGCAACAAATAACTGACTTATTGCATTAATCTACTAATATCAGTATATTCAGGCTCTGAATTGCTGAAGGCTCACTGTTTCAAATCAGGATCCATTTCCAGGACACGTTATCACTACCCCCACAAGAAATCTACTTCAAAGGCCTCTCACACTGATACTTTTCACACCTACACAGTAGGAATTGGCTATTAGCACCTTTCCAAAAGTCTGCCTATCCTAGGATAATTGACTAAATCAGCAGTTATTTTATTTATCAGTTGCTTCAAATATACCCAATAGGTTATAGCAATAACTTTGTTCATAAACCCATTATAATTTTGGATCACATACCGAATTGGGGGAAAATAAAGCACAAAAAGAAAAAAAAGAAAAAAAAACCCTACTGCTTTCTCTCCCTCTCTCATCATCATATGCAGCTCAAACTTATAGTAATCTGTCATTGATGACCAAATGTATACGTATTGCTCCAGCTTCATTCTTTCACTCCGCCCACCACGTTCCACAGTTCCTATCATGCCATCACAGGCTTCTATTCTTCAATCCCTTGGTATTTTAAAAATAAAACGCAGGCGCATTTGTGGGAAGCGAGCAAGCCGGAAATTTATTTCCCCCGGTAACCATCTAAGTCCTTTGCCCACCTGCTCACCCCCATATTCAAAGTACAATCAAATAGAAGTGATACCCAAAAGACGGCCCTGTGCTTGGATGAACAGAACTATCAATTCTCGCTTGGTAACCCCCATACCCAGAGCTCCTGCACTTAACATAAAGAAAACTGAAGGCCCTCTGGTATGCCCAATCAGGTCCGTCCTTTGTAATGCCAGATCTATAAGAAACAAGACTGCAACAATTGCTGACCTTATTGAATCTGCAGATCTAGCCTGTATTACAGAGACCTGGCTAGATGAAAATGCAGCACCTATATTGGAGGCGGCAGTACCAACAAACTACTCTGTCATCCACAACCCAAGACTGGACCGCAGGGTGGCAGGGTGGCTATCTGCTTCAAAAAAGAACTTAAACTTAGGGTCCACCCTACTGAAATTACTCGCTCATTCGAGTGCACTGCTGCCCGGAGTTTGACAGGATTAGGTTTCAGAGTACTTCTCATAAACCGGCCACCTGGAGATGGAAAGATATTTCTACAAGAAATTGCAGACACTGTTGCTGGCCTGGTTCTGGAACATCAAAGATGGCTCATCCTCGGGGATTTCAATGCATGGGTGGATGATGAGCTCTCACGCCTTGGCCAAGACCTCCTGTGCACAATGAATGGTCTGGGCTTCACACAGGTCATTCCTTCTGCCACACATAAGTGGTCACACTCTCGACCTTGTCTTTCAGATTGGATTAGAAATCACTGACCTAAAAATAAACCCAGTCATCTGGTCAGACCACCACTACCTTTGGTTCTCAGTTGCAACCCCTCAAATAAGATCTCTGCCTGTGGAGTTGACCAGGTATCGTCCAAAGAGGGGTATGACTCCCCAGGCTCTTGCAGCAAATCTGGATCTCTCTGCTATACTGGGTGCCTGTGAAGATCCCTGTTCCCTAGTCCGTTATTATAATAGGGATGTTATGGCTGCAATTGATATTATTGCCCCTGTGCGTATAAGACCTCGTAAACCACAACGTCAAGCTCCATGGTTCGACAACAGTGTTAGTGAGCTCAAGAAAAGGGGGCGTAGACTGGAAAGACGATGGAGGAAGGCTAACCTAGTGGATGACAAAATAAAACTAATAAAGCATAACGAAGAATATCAATCGACAATCACTCGTAAGAAATCACAGTTCCTGTCAAATGAGATCACAGCAGCAAACAATAGGTCAGCTCAACTTTTCCGCACAGTGGAGATGCTTTGCAAGCCAGCATGCCTGCAGACTGATGAGACCCTCTCCCAGGCAAGATGCAACGAGTTTGCAGATAAAATATCCACCATCCGGGCTGGAATCTCCACAGTGCCATCAAAGGAGTGCCAAACTGCAAAGCCTGCCAATATAAGCTACCTGCCTTCATGGACCAGCTTTGACCCAGTGGATGTAAAGGACACTGCTGAAACTGCTCGGATTTTGCGTCCCACCACCTGTGAGCTGGACCCAGCCTCAACCAAGCTTCTAATAGGTTGTATGGATATAACTGGTCCTGTCTTTGCAAAAATTGTTCAATGCTCTTTGCAGACAGGCATTTTTCCTGGACCCCTAAAGGAAGCAATTGTTAGACCGCTTCTTAAAAAAACTTATTTAGATCCCGACTGCATGACCCACTACAGACCGGTATCAAACCTTCCTTTCCTAGGATAGGTTATTGAGAAAGTGGTTGCAAATCAACTGGAAACCCGCCTGACAACACATGATATTTTATGATCCATTTCAATCAGGATTCAGGAGAAGACATAGCACTGAAACAGCCCTGGTGTGTGTGTTAAATGATCTTCTGAATGCAAGAGACAGAGGTGACTGTTCAATATTAATCCTCCTAGATCTCTCGGCCAGGGCCGGCGCTACCACTAGGCAGCTTTAGGCAGCTGCCTATGGGCGGCGACCACTGGAGGGCGGCACTGCACACTGAATGAAAGATAGAACTCTTTATCATCCTGCCTCGCCTCAGTTAAGCCAAGCTCCATCTCTTCTTTAAGAGATGAGTCGAGGAGCAGCCGGAGATGTTGTGGGCGCCCACCGAGTCTGTGTTCAATGTGAGTCAGTGAATTACGCATCATTTCCTTTCTAAAAACTGACTGTCCTTACTCCTGTTTCTGCAATCCTGCCGCCCCCCCACCTCCACCGATAGCATAGCACCCACCTGGCCGGCATAGATATACCTGCCCCGCATAGTAGAATATTCAGACTGCCACATTTGCGGCTGCACCCACTGGGATCCTGCATCTTGTAACCGGCACTCTCCTCTCTTCCCCCGCGTCTGCTCCCGCTGGCTGATACTAGACCTGCATCCACTGGCCGGCCGCCGCCGCCCCCCCCCCCGCAACTCTGCTCCCGCTGCCTGTTACCCGACCCGCATCCACTGCCCCCCCCCACCCCACCCCACCCCCCGTGACTCTGCTCCCGCTACCTGTTACTAGACCTGCATCCACTGCCCCCCCCCCCCCGCAACTCTGC